>NC_054706.1:26198512-26498512 GCF_016097555.1 Gigantopelta aegis
GATATTTCAAGAAATATAATGTAACTAATATGTAACTTTAACAGTTAAACCGGCCGGAATTGCGTAAAATGGAAGGAAATGTTCTATTTAACGACGCACTCAACACATTTTATTTACGATTATATGGCATCAGACATATGGTTAAGGACCACACAGATATTGAGAGAGGAATGGGGTACGCTTTTCGATTAACAGCAAGGGATCTTTTATATGCACCATCTCACATACAGGGTAGTACATACCACGACCTTTGATATACCAGTCGTGGTGCACTGACTGGAACGAGAAATAGCTCAATGGACCCACCAACGGGGATCGATCCCACACCGACCACGCATCGATCGAATGCTGTACCACTGAGCTACGTCCCGCCCCCGCGTACAATGGCTTCATCAATTCACGTATATATAGAAAGAAAGGAAGGAAATATTTTATTTAAAGACGCTCAATACATTTTATTTTACGGTTACGTATTATATATATATATATGGTGCTTTTAATTTGTAGCTTTTACGAGAAATTTGAAAAAAATAAAATGCTGACGCGCGAAATCAGAATGGACGCGCGCGCTGGACAGAGACCAGCAATATATTTTGTTTGGCCGTGTCATACAATTTTAGAACAACGGGGACTTCATTTTGATAGACACGTACGATATTTTTATGGCAGGCCAAAGTAAAAAACCCAACACATTGCTCTATGTTATTGCAGTACGTGAGGAGTGCCATGGACACTAGCTCGTTGTTTCGAAATATGTTTGTCACATATACCTCATTTGTAATGTCTCCATCGATTTTGCCCTAATTCGAAGATTTACTTCAGCAATGGTAGGAGTGCAGCTGACCCCCCCCCCCCCCCCCCCCCCCAGCCACCCCCGACCCGTCTCGTACGCTTATTGTTAAACACAATGGGTCCCTACAGGCGATATACTTTGAAGTGTTGGGGAATCGATAAATAGTCATTCATTTTATATTTTATAGAACACCGCTCTCTACCCTACCCCATCCCGCACCAAATAAAATAAAAAAACACCAGTCAATAACAAACCAACAACAAATCAAAAAACCCAAAGCTCTACATCAAACGTTAAACAATAAACACACCCCCTCCCCCTCCCCCACACACACACAAAAAAACCCCACAAAAAACACCTACATAAAATACTGATAAAAATAAAATAATTTACAGTAACCAAAGAACAAGACTGATTCCTTGAAAGGTGACACATGAGGTTTATTGTCACAAGATTACTGAATAAAAGGATTTTTTTATTTGCCAGGCCACGTGTCAACACAGCGCACGGACAGATGCGATCCCATAGTCACACACCTGCAGGAGTTGTAGTAACGCCCATCGTGAAAACGATAGGGGAAAGTAGCTGGCCCTGGCGAATGACATGCTCCATTGGCGTCTTGACACATTTGTGGACCTGCAGAAAGTAGAATAAAACACATTAAACGACAGTCTCAAATTGGTATAATTAAAAATATATATTAAGTTATTTTTATATCGATAAATGCCTTGAATTACATATGTATAAAAGTAACAATTAAAAAACTTCGTTTACGTGCCAAAACATTTTGGTATTGATAATCTATCGAAAATGATCGACAGGTTTTAAAAGCGTGTGGCATCACAGTTACCACGTATATTTTTTCCACCCATATCTCGTTGATGGCAACGAACTAACTGCTAGTTTGATAGATATTATGTGACGTATATTTCTATTTTTACCGCGATTCTCTAGAAAACTATTGTTTATCAATAACAATTGAGTGGCAGAACATTACAGTTTCTGTATTTTCGAGTTGATCATGCAACGATTATATGTAGACTCGATTCATCTGTAATTAGTTATGACAAATAACTGTAAAAATAACCAAATGTGGTACTTACTACCATGACACTGCATGCCAAGACTTACACTATTAAAACCGTATCCAGAAGACATTTTACAATATGATTTATGTAATTCGTATGGGGCAAAACAATAACAAAAGGATTTAGGGCTATATGACAGGACGCGACATATATAATGCCAGATATCTTTTTTCTTTAACTAACTCCAACTTTTTTAAAGGGACATACCCTAGTTTTTAAACATTAAGGCATATGTTTCACTATTAGAGCCGTTTATGATCACTGAAATCAACCATTACTTATATTTTATTGTTTAGGTTACCGATTTCCGTACACCCGAAGTGTTTCTGGGAATCCTTGTGTTTCTAATACCACAAAATGCACGTGCGTCTGAGAAGTAATGATTATGGAGTCGCGTTTTAGTCTATTTTTAAGGGTATTTCAACATCACATATTCTTGTTTCGCTCTGCTGTATCCAAATTTGTTACAGGTTTGTAAATTAACCAAACTTAGTGTCCAATTTTACGGGTTGAAACTATGCTCTAGGTGAAAAATATGCCTTAGTGTTTAAAAACTAGGGTCTGGTCCTTTAAGATATATTTGTGATAACTTTATGAATATGCTAAAACATCTTTGGCAAGAAATGAAACAGTTGGAATGTCACAATCGATCATCGACGACAATCAGTTTGGACCAACCGATCCACAGCATCTTTCGACTGTGCAATCGGTCAGATTTTTATTTAATGACGCACTCAACACATTTTATTTACGGTTATATGGCGTCAGGCATATGGTTAAGGACCACACAGATAAAGAGAGAGGAAACCCGCTGGCACCACTTCATGGGCTACTCTTTTCGATTATCAGTAAGGGATCTTTTATATGCACCATCCCACAGACAGGGTAGTACATACCACGGCCTTTGATATACCAAATATATTGTAATTTTAAATTTGCTGAGATATCGTTAAACTCTGCACTCTTTTTTTTCGGATTAAATTCGTTATCATAATTTGACTCTCAGTAGCCGATGATTAAGTAATCAATGTGCTCTAGTGGTGTAATTTAACAAAACAAACTTTAAATTTGTAAGAATTTGTTTCGACAAATTAACTGAACCACAGGATGCTTGATAAAACACATTTTGGTATTGGTTTTAGATAAACTCTCAGGGGCATAGTGTGGTCAGGATCGGGCGGCGGTGTGTTTGTGTGTGTGTGTGTGTGTGTGTGTGTGTGTGTGTGTGTGTGTATAGAATATTAATTTAGCGGAACCGTTGTCTACATTTTCCGTGGACATCTATATAAATAGCCTAATATAGCACTGTAAAAATTGCCACCACCACCCCCCCCCACCCCCCCCACCCCACCCAGGCTACTCCCCTAAATCTGTTTACAGTAGCGTTTCTCGGCTGTTTTGTTTTTAGTTTTTTTTAACCTATGACACACTAATATTCCCTCAATCACATATGTACGAGTGTGTATGTGCGTGTGTGTGTGTGTGTGTGTGTGTGTGTGTGTGTGTGTGTGTGTGTATGTGTGCGCGCGCTCGCTTGTGTGTACATATATATATATATATATATATATATATATATATATATATATATATATGGAGCAAATTTAGCGAAGGACAATAATTTTTAAATCAAAACCGATAAAATAAAGAGATATGAACGCAACAGTTTTAAAATCTCATTATATAGTAGTTATCTATTTATATTCGCCAGTACCTTGGTTTACAGAGAAGAAACCTATCATATTTCCGCGTTGCTCGCATCGTTGTTCGGAACATCCAACCCGTCTTTGTGAATTTATTGGATGGCATTGACCTCTTTCGTCCCGGCACTCTGTGAAATCAAAACAATAACTATGGGTATACTAGTATTTAACTACAACAACAACAATAACAACAACAACAAGCACGACATTTCTAATTTTATATTTGATACGACCCTACAGGCGTGTACGGGCTGCAGTTTTTGTAGGGGTGAGGGGGTGGGGCAGGCTGCTTTTTGCCCGAATTAAACGAAAATACCCGATAATAGCATTTATTCATATTAGCATTACTGCAAAACAGCTCAGTAGGGTTGCAAACTAATCACTATGCATTTCTGCTTGGAGTACAACTAATTTTGCGAGTAGAACGATGGAAAAACATGGTGAAAAGGTATCAGGCCAGTTCATTAATTGCCCGAATTTAAGGATTTGCTCCTGTCTCGTACGCTTAAGGACGACCGTTACAATTGCATATTATATCCACAAACGTACGTGCTGTCTAAAACTTACAACAGGCTGTCGTTAATATGTTTAGCGGTGGAGGTAAACGTGGTGAATACATTAAAATTTAACAATCTCAGTTGATAGCGAAGACATACATGTTTTTCAAAGTGTACATGAGCTCGAATTTTCATTAATAAACGATATTATATTTAATTTCATTTTAACTTATTCTCGTGATTATATCCAACTAAGGTTCAAACACGCTGTCCTGGGCAACCACCTCCGCTATCTGGGCTGTCTGTCCAGGACAGTGGGTTAGTTGCTAGTTGGATAGTAGTAAGTGAGAGAGAAGAGGGTGTAGTGGTCCTACACCTACCCACTGAGTCGTTAAAACTCGCTCTGGATGGTAGCCTGTACCGGGCTGTGAACCCTGTACCTACCAGCCTTATGTCCGATGGCTTAACCACGACACCACCGAGGCCGGTGTATGTTATATGATATCGCAGTTCGTGAAAGAGACATAACTCCGTAGAAACAAAGAATGGTAGATCTGGTATTTATCGATAATATTATGGTAAACAGGGGTGCAGAAAGTACTCACCCGCTCGCCAAATGCGAGTAAACATTCTGACGGACGAGTTATAAATGCAACTACCAGCCCGACGGGCGATCTATCTTTTAGATTTTGTTTGCCACGTGATGTTGATCACCTACCAGGTGTTCTTAATAATGTTTTGTCAATGTATCTATATATATATATATATATAAATATATATATATATATATATATCATTTGAAGTGGAGACACTGTATATTATAATATTATTAATAATATATTATTCTATAGACTGGGGACTAGTAGAAATTATTGCGGGCTAGTAAATTTTAGTTGGTTCTGGTCCGGCGGGCTAGCGAAATATGTTCCATTTCTGCACCCCTGGTAAATAATTTATTTGGTAAAAACCTAAAACTTGGCTACCTGTATAATCGTGTAAGGTTGTCTTTCAACTGTAACCTTCAGTAGCAGAACAGAGAGGAGTGGCATTTGTTTTTTCTTTCAATAACTTTTAATATTAAATACACATCAGCCAGAAATGTCCATCCACAGCTAAATTTACATGCAATTTCAATCATTTATTTTTAATATGTAGAAATTCATCTACACCATTGTTATATAATAAATTAGGATTTGAGCGAGTTGACCAACTGATGACGCGAGTTGACCAACAAAATGGAAAGAACGTAAACTAAAAATGTAAGATCCATTAGCTGAGTTGATGGCGCATGCGTAATTAAACAATGTTTTATTATTGTTTACTAACATTTTTTAATGTTTTTTTATTTTTTATTATTATTATTTTTTAATTGACATGGAAACAAGTCAAGTTCGAGGGCAATGACATTTTCGAACATGCCCATAGAATGAATGAATGAATGAATGAATGAATGAATGAACGAACGAACGAATGAACGAATGAATGAACGAATTAATTAATGTTTAACGACATAACACACCAATGACTACCGGAGGGTGTTCAGGATAGTAATGCAAGTACAGACTATCAACTGTTACGACGGAGTTGGCCAACTGGACAGTTGCGTTGTAATTTCCTCCACTTCCAACTTTCGACGCGTGCGCTCAGATCAACAACTAATCAGTTGTAAGTGTTGAATACGACGAGAATCGAGCTGTAAGAGCACTCATACATGTACTAGCAACGGGACAGCCGTAGAAGTAAGAGATCAACGAGTTGGCAAACTCCGTCGTGACAGTTTGTAGTCTAACCCTGAACGCCCTACTTTTTTCTCCTTTTTTTTTTTTTTTTTTTGTGCCTAGAATGTTAAAATAATATACAATAAAACACGATATAACCATTCAAATTGTTTGCCCGAACTTTCTCTATCCCCCTCCCCCCACGCCACCCCCACCCCACCCCCACCGAACATTTTGCACAATTAAACTAGTGTGATATAATAAAACACGACGGTACCAGTCAAATTGTTTGCGAGCCCTCTCCCCAAATCCACCCACCCCACCCCCACCCCTTACCGTACCTGTATACATCAGCAGATTTACTTACCGTGTCTTGCGGACACGAATCCAACCCAGTCTCCTCTGTTCTCACATCGATGTATGTCGCAGCCCAAGCGAATTTCTGAATTGAGGGCGTGACATTTATTTTCATGTTCACACTCTGAAATACAAGAGCAATTTTGGTAAAACTCATTTTATGACAGGTAAGGAATATATAGTCCTGACAGGGAGCGCCTTTTTTGTGGTTTTTTATCGAAAACATTTTACGTTTTTTCTTAAGTCAAACCAAATTGAAATTATTTACCAAAAAAGTATTTGTGTAGAAGGATGGGACGGACTATATATATATTGTCAGCTAGAGCGTTTCTAAACATTCATTCACTCATACATTCATATTCATTCATTCTTTCTTTCATTCATTCTTCAGAAGAACCACGCCAACTAAGTAGATATTACATGTCCTCTGCCAATAACATATTTATTCATGGTATTCATTTTGGATACACACACACACACGCACGCACGCACGCACGCATACACATGCACACACACACGCACGCACGGACGCATGCATGCACACGCGAGGTGATCTTGAAGATGGAGTAAGAATTAATATTTCATGTTGACACTCTTAAAATATAATAGCAATTTTGGTAAAACCTCATTTTATAACAGAAAAGAAATCGCAAAACGCGTTAGTAAATAACCTGACATAACCAATGCGTTTGCTGAGGTGCTTCTCGTTTTTAAACATTCATTCATTCATTCACAAACACCGGCCTCGGTGGCATCGTGGTTAGGCCATCGGTCTACAGGCTGGTAGGTACTGGGTTCGGATCCCAGTCGAGGCATAGGATTTTTAATCCAGATACCGACGCCATATAACTATAAATAAAATGTGTTGAGTGCGTCGTAAAATAAAACATTTCTTTCTTTCATTCACGAACACTGGTGCGAGATAGCTCATTTGCTGTGCCAGTGAAGTAGAAACCCTCTTGGATGATGGAATGGCGCACTTGCAGGTGTCTCGCTAATTGTCTCGTGGATACGTCATCATTCGGCCATGCCGGGTCTTAACCATGCACAGTCCGGAATGCTCAGTTTACGTTTTGGTGGTACGGTTAAAAAAACCCAGATTGCAACGAAATTTATATCCTCCCAACTCTAATCTGACGTGACATGCGTTAAAATAAAAAAGGAGTTTTACGTTCATCATGTTTGTTCTTCAGGCAGGTGCCCTACTTCGCAAAACAAATCATTTCTTTTAAAAAGCAAAACAATTTAGGATTTGTTATGCTTTCTTCTGGCAACCAAACAAGCTATGAGTAAAAAGCTGTGGTATGTACAATCTGCAATTCTTTAACTATGTCTGCAACCTACTGTTTATTACCTGTCACCGCCCCTGAATTTGTGTCTAATTGTTTTTGAAAAAGGAAGATAAAATTTGATACTGGCCCTTAACTTGTTGTAACTAGTATACATACATGTATACATTCATTCATTCATTCATACATACATATATACATATATACATACATACTAGCCAGTGCCAGGTCTGCCCACTGTTTCATGCACGTAAGCGGGATAGACCGCGTAGATTGTAGGCCCCATGCATATGGTTGATTTAAAGAACTTCCTTTTTATGGAAGCTTCGATAGCTCAGAGCGTATCGTGGTTAGTCTTACAATTTGCGGGCGAATCGGTGCCACATGTTCGAGTCCCAGCAACGACATGGAACACATTGTGAGGCCAGAAAGGATTTAATTATCCCCTGCGCCAGTGCGTTAATATCTATGTATGTAATAGTCAACCTCGACATACATACAATATATAGATATTCATACATCAATACATACTAGCCAGTGCCAGGTCTGCTCACTGTTTCATGCACGTAAGCGGGATCGACCGCGTAGATTGTAGGCCCCATGCATATGGTTGAGTTAAAGAGCTTCCTTTTTATGGAAGTTTCGATAGCTCAGAGCGTATCGTGGTTAGCCTTGCAATTTGCGGGCGAATCGGTGCCACAGGTTCGAGTCCCAGCAACGGCATGGGACACATTGTGAGGCCAGAAAGGATTTAATTATCCCCTGCGCCAGTGCGTTAATATCTATGTATGTAATAGTCAACCTCGACATACATACAATATATAGATATTCATACATCAATACATACTAGCCAGTGCCAGGTCTGCCCACTGTTTCATGCACGTAAGCGGATCGACCGCGTAGATTGTAGGCCCCATGCATATGGTTGAGTTAAAGAGCTTCCTTTTTATGGAAGCTTCGATAGCTCAGAGCGTATCGTGCTTAGCCTTGCAATTTGCGGGCGAATCGGTGCCACAGGTTCGAGTCCCAGTAACGGCATGGGACACATTGTGAGGCCAGAAAGGATTTAATTATCCCCTGCGCCAGTGCGTTAATATCTATGTATGTAATAGTCAACCTCGACATACATACAATATATAGATATTCATACATCAATACATACATACATACATGCACACACACACACATACATACATACATACATACATACATACATACATACATACATACATACATACATACATAGAAACAAACACGCGCAATCCCACTCATCCACGCGCACCCACCCACACACACATACCAAACACAAACTCACACACACACCCATGGGCATACGAACAACACGCCCGACCACACACACACACCCACGCGTACGCACCCACACTCAACGCGTGCACCCACACATACCTACGCGTGCGTACGCACCCACACGCGCATACACAACTAGTCACGTGTACACCCACACCCACACCCACACCCACACACGCGCACACAAACACCATGCCTGCACAAACACACACACAAACACAGACACACGGACGCACGCAAAAAACCTACGCGCGCGAAATGTTCCTCAAGATGAAGTAAGAATTAATACTCACGCCAAATTTCCACCCGATAACCTCCTTGATTGCATCTGTAGCGGAGACACGGGGTGTTGGTCAGGGTGAAATACTCTCCGTGTCTGTAGGTGACTCCGTTTACAACGCAGTCCGACCAAATCTGACCTTTTGTAAGGAACAGAATACAGATTAGTCATATTTTACTTGTAATGCTAAATGCAGACAGGACAAATTGTCCATTCCCAGGTATGGGGTTGGCATAATGTTATTTGTTCATCCTACCATCTGTCTGCCTGCCTGTCTATCTATATCTCTGTCTGCCTAACTGCATGTCTGTCTGACTGACTATATATATATATCTAACTCTAAATCTATCTATTTATCTATCTATCTATCTATCTATCTATGTATGTTTGTCTGACTGTCTAACTAACTATCTACATATCTATCTATCTATCTATCTATCTATCTATCTATCTCTGTATCTTTGTATCTCTCTACCTATCTCTCTACCTATCTATCGACCCATCTATCTATCTATCTCTCTATCTCTCTATCTCTGTCTGTCTGTCTGTCTATCTATCTATCTATCTTTCTATCTATCTATCTATCTATCTATCTATCTATCTATCTATCTATCTTTCTATCTATCTCAAGCGAGCTCTCTAATATTAATGAGACAATTTCCGAATATGTAATTTGAGATTTAATTCATATTTATATCTATCTATCTATCTATCTATCTATCTATCTATCTATCTATGTATGTTTGTCTGACTGTCTGACTAACTATCTACATATCTATCTATCTATCTATCTATTTATCTTTCTATCTCAAGCGAGCTCTCTAATATTGAGACAATTTCCGAGTTATACATTTTGATACAAACGGCGTTATAATTTGAGATTTAATATATATATATATATATATATATATATATATATATATATATATATATATATATATATATATCTTTAGAAAGATCTTTTTCCTGTAGCAATGTTGCGAAATTAATACTTCTATTTAGTAACAAATTCAACTTACGTCGCGTTCGTGGGTGTCCAAGCGACTTGGATGGTGCGGCGGTACATACGACCAACAGAGACCAGAGAGCAACAGTAAACAGCATCATCTTAACCTAAACAGAAAGCAAATATTTATTATATTATACATTATTACAGGCGCATATGCAGGTGGGAATTTGGGAATCGAACCACCTTTCTCAAAGCTTCTTTTTTTAAATATATTTTTCCTGGAGAGCATGACCCGACGATCACAGAAACTTCATTCGCCACAGTCTAAACTCTCCTGCATAATTTCCTGCTCAAGAACTTGTATTAACCTAAAATCCAAATAAATTAAAGTCGCAAACCCTAGTTTCCATCCGTGAAAATGGATACTAAGTTTGGTTAATCTACAAACATGTAACACATGTGGATACAGTTATAATAGAGTAAAACAAGAATCTGTGAAAATGGATACCAAGTTTGGTTAATCTACAAACCTGTAACACATGTGGATACAGTTATAATAGAGTAAAACAAGAATCTGTGAAAATGGATACCAAGTTTGGTTAATCTACAAACCTATAACACGTGTGGATACAGTTATAATAGAGTAAAACAAGAACCTGTGAAAATGGATACCAAGTTTGGTTAATCTACAAACCTATAACACGTGTGGATACAGTTATAATAGAGTAAAACAAGAACCTGTGAAAATGGATACCAAGTTTGGTTAATCTACAAACCTATAACACGTGTGGATACAGTTATAATAGAGTAAAACAAGAACCTGTGAAAATGGATACTAACTTTGGTTAATCTACAAACGGATACAGTTATAATAGAGTAAAACAAAAATCTGTGAAAATGGATACTAAGTTTGGTTAATCTACAAACCTATAACACATGTGGATACAGTTATAATAGAGTAAAACAAGAACCTGTGAAAATGGATACTAACTTTGGTTAATCTACAAACGGATACAGTTATAATAAAGTAAAACAAGAATCTGTGAAAATGGACACTAAGTTTGGTTAATCTACAAACCTGTAACACAAATTTGGTTAATCTACAAACCTATAACACATGTGGATACAGTTATAATAGAGTAAAACAAGAATCCGTGAAAATGGATACTAAGTTTGGTTAATCTACAAACCTATAACACATGTGGATACAGTTATAATAGAGTAAAACAAGAATCTGTGGAAATGGATATCAAGTTTGGTTAATCTACAAACCTATAACACATGTGGATACAGTTATAATAGAGTAAAACAAGAATCTGTGAAAATGGATACCAAGTTTGGTTAATCTACAAACCTGTAACACATGTAGATACAGTTATAATAGAGTAAAACAAGAATCTGTGGAAATGGATACCAAGTTTGGTTAATCTACAAACCTGTAACGCGTGTGGATACAGTTATAATAGAGTAAAACAAGAATCTGTGACGTTGAAATGGCGAAACACACTTAAAAAATAGACTAGAACTCGTCTCCATAACCGTTACTTCTCAGACGAACGTGCGTTTTTAAAAGGAATCAGAAATGCATTTCATGGTATTAGATACACCAGGATGACTAGAAACACTACCGATTTGTGGAAATGGATAATCTAAACAATAAAATCTAAATAATGTCTGATTTCAATTATCACAAACGGATCTGTTAATAAAAAACTCGCCGTAGTGTTTAAAAACTAGGCTCCGTCACGTTAAAGCTAATACATGACTGGGGTTTGGGTTTTTTCACATAAAATTATTTTTAGCTACTCAAACATAAAAGTCGACGGGAAACACGTTGGATTTGCCAATATTGACAACTTAGGTCTCACTACACAGATGTCATCTGCCACTGAAACCCATGTTCAATTGCCCAACTTCAAATAAAGATCGCCAATAAAACGGGTTCTCGTTGGCACTAACAACATACACCATTGCGAACATACATTATATAAGCATTTATTTTCATTCCAAAATTGAGAACATTTCCGTCTCAGTTTTTTTGCTATTTGATCGCATCTGGCTGTAGTACCGGTCCGAACAGGTGGTTCATTAACCGATTCACCCCGGCTGTCACTTGCGCTATATACCCATGTCCCAAAAGGTCGATGCACAATATTACAAAATAACATGGGTAAAATACAGCCAGAAGGCTTACCATTAAACATACATATTGTTTTAATTCTTCACCATTTCCTAGAAGTGAATATGTGAACCATAACATGTGTCACAATTAGGAACTATAGTGGACCATGATGAATGAACTGTCACCCGGAAGTGATCTGTGTAGTGAGACCATAACTTGTGTCACAATTAGGAACTATAGTGGACCGTGATCAATGAACTCTCAACCGGAAGTGATATGTGTAGTGAGACCTCAACCAAAATTATGTTAGTGATTGTAAAGTAACAATAAAAATAAAACATGTAATGGTCATATGCGTACGAGACAGGGGGCAGGGTGGGGGGGGGGACTGCTCCTCCCCTACCCCTAGTTCTGGAGCAAATCCTCAAATTCGGGCAAAAATGACAGATATTCGGGGAAAATGTGCTAACCTGAGACCTTTTTACCATGTATTTCTATCAATCTACACACAATATTAGTTGTAATCCATGTAAATGTGCGTAGTGTTTCGTTTGCAAACCTATATTGCTGTTTGACAGTAATGCAAATATTTTTGTTAATGTTGTTATCCAGATTCGGGCATTTTCTTTTATTTCTGGCAAAAATCAGCTCCCCACCACCACCAACAACAACAACACTGGGAGCCCGTACGCCTATAGTAATGACTGAAACTATTTTACACAACCTAGTAACCAAGGCCAGCGTCTTTAAGTGAAGATTTACAGTTTACAGTCAGGGTTATATATAGTCAACAAAATGAAGAGCCAATAGATATTTTCATCATTTTTCTTTATATAATTATATTTTTGTTTTACAAAGCTTGCGTGAATCACTGGTCAACATTTACTCGTAAAAAAACCTAAACAAAAGGTCTACTGGCCCAAAACCACAAAAAAAAAAAAAAAACCCACCCCCAAAATAACAACAAACAAACAAACGAACAAACAAACAAGCAAACAAACAAACGAAAAGCACAAAACAGTAGAAGCTAGACTGAAAACTTACTTCAGCTACGATGAATCCAGCTTCGATTCTTTCAGATTTCACATAAGTCGAGTAGCCAGTCAAACGATCTTGCTTTTATTCAAACATGAAGGTCAGAACAATTATACCCCACTTGGTGTCCTGCAATTTAACTGAAAGAGCTAATGGCGATTTAAGCATTCAGTAAAATGATAGTAATTGATAATGGTCCGATATTTTACCAATAAGTTATAATGTATGTGCAATCATCTTTGCCACAGATTCAGTGACCCGTGTGGCGAATCATGGAGAGAGTTTGTCTGGGGTAAGCTGAGTTCCTTCGGTGAACCTGGGTTTTATTTCCATGTGAAGCCAGTGTCCATCCATCCTGTTGACAGACCGATGCTCCATAACTGACGATTCTGAATAGGTAGATTTTGCCATGGTCTTGAGTGTACTAATATAACCTATGTATGTAATTATATCTGTCTGTCTGTCTGTCTGTCCTTTCTCTTTCCGCTTTCTTTTTCTCTCCGTCTCCCCCCCCCCCACCCCCCCTCTCTATCTCTCTTCTCTCTCCCCCTCCTCCCTATATCTCTCTGTTATGTCCTCTCCCTCATATGGTCTCTCTCTATCTATCTCTCTCTCTCCTCTCTCTCTCTCTCTCTCTCTCTCTCTCTCTCTCTCTCTCTCTCTCTCTCTCTCTCTCTCTCTCTCCCTCTCTCCCCCTCCCTCTCTCTCTCTCTCTCTCTCTCTCCTCCCCCTATCCCCCTCCCTCCCTCCCCTCTCCTCTCTCTCTCTCTCTCTCTCTCTCTCTCTCTCTCTCTCTCTCTCTCTCTCTCTCCTCCCCCCCCTCCTCCCTCCCTCCCTCTCCCTCTCTCTCTCTCTCTCTCTCTCTCTCTCTCTCTCTCTCTCTCTCTCTCTCTCTCTCCTCTCTCTCTCTCTCTCCTCTCTCCCCCCTCCCCTCTCCCCCTCCCTCCCTCCCTCCCCTCTCTCTCTCTCTCTCTCTCTCTCTCTCTCTCTCTCTCTCTCTCTCTCTCTCTCTCTCTCTCTCTCTCTCTCTCTCTCTCTCTCTCTCTCTCTCTGTAATGTTTTATCATAACCGTTTGCTACGTCGATTGTAAATTATATGTGTTTGTGGTGTGAGTGTCTCTATGAGTGTGTGTGTGTGTGTGGATGTGTGCGCGCGCGCGGGTGTATGTGTATGTATGTGTGTGTACCTGCGTGTGTGTGCGTGTGGTGTGTGTGTGGTGTGTGTATGGGTGTGTGTGCTTGGGTGTGCGTGGTGTGTATGGATGTGTAGGTGTTTGTGTGGTTGTATGTATATGTGAGTGTGTATATGCGTGCGTATGTATGTGTTTGTGTGTGTGTGCGTGTGTGTGTGTGAGAGTGCGTATGTGTGTGTGTGTGCGTGTGTGTGTGTGTATGTGTGTTTGTATATATGTGAGTGTGTGTGTGTGTGTGCGCACGCGCGCGCGGGTGTGTGTGTATGTATGTGTGTGTACCTGCGTGTGTGTGTGGTGTGGTGTGTGTATGGGTGTGTGGGTATGTGTGCTTGCGTGTGATTGCGTGTGTACTGTGTGTTTGTGTGTGTGTGGCGTGTGTGGTGTGTGTGGTTGTGTGTGCTTGCGTGTGATTGCGTGTGTACTGTGTGTTTGTGTGTGTGTGGCGTGTGTGGTGTGTGTATGGGTGTGTGGTTGTGTGTGCTTGGGTGTGTGTGGTGTGTATGGATGTGTAGGTGTCTGTGTGGTTGTATGTATATGTGAGTGCGTGTGAGTGCGTATGTATATGTTTGTGTGTGTGTGTGCGTGTGTGTGTGCGTGTGTGTGTGTATATATGTGTGTGTGTGGTATGGGTGTATTTGCGAGGTGCAGAATCGCATATTACATTTTACTAGCTCTCTTAAAACAAATCTCAACCTGTTCATTGGACCAGCTGTGAGCTTTTGTTATTGTTTGTTTGTTTATTTTTTAAAGAAATATTCTTTGGTTATTGGATGTTAAACTTTTGGTGACTTTTTAACACGTAGCCTCAAAGGAATGGGTGAGACGGGGGAAAACCCATGTGATAATACGTCCACCGACATTTCTATCTAAAACCTTCACGGAATATTAATTAGTTTCACATCTAGTCACACCATATTTATTTCTTAACAGGTCTACAAATTTGCACATTACTCAATAAAACAAATGTTTTGAAACATTATCGAAAGACGAGTAAATACGTATAAAACATTTCCTTCTTTCTAAAAGGTATTTTAATATCATTAACTAAGTTTTAAGCTGTATCCTGAAGCTGTAGTCTAACCGGACGCGAGTGATTATTTTAGAAATCATTGATTTCAATTGCCGCATCCTAACCGCACATATGCGACGCGACATATAAAGTACGCGTGCGGTTAGGATACAGATATTGAAATCAATAATTTCGAAAATAATCGCTTGCATCGCTCGTGTCGCTTGTGTCCGGTAAAGCTGTATACTACCCGGAAGTGTGCGACGCGAGCGACGCGATAATGTTTATATCCTAACCAGACGCGACCATACGGCAGTATCCAATTTTGAAATTATCTTCGACTGTTAAAATCGTCAAGTAAAACTGGTCTGATTGGTTAAAATAGTTTTGTCGATCTTGTCGCGTCGATTGCGTCCGGTTAGAATACGGCTTCCTCGCGCCAAACGTCCATATTTGTTTTTTATTCTTTGGAGCATCAGATCTGTAGAAATTAGTTCAGCAAAGAAATGGAGAGGGCCTCGTAAGTTGAATAACTTGTGCCCAATCCATTTGTACATTATATGCAATAAAATATGTTTCAATCAATCAGTCAAAGAACTAACCGGGTGCTTGATGTTCCTAGGGGTACAACGTTTAAAAAGGCCCCCCACTGTATTGAAAAGTTCACCAACAGGCATTATAATATGGTCACCGTCCTCTGAAACACCAAGGGAGTGAGATGTTACCCAGTGGTAAAGCGCTCGCTTTAATACGCGGTCGGTTTGGTATCAATGCCCGTCAGAGGGCCCATTGGGCTATTTCTCATTCCAACCAGAGCACAACGACTGGTATATCAAAGACCGTGGTATATAGTATCTTGTTTGTGGGATGGTGCATATAAAAGATCCCTTGCTACTAATAGAAAAATGTAGCGGGTTTAACATCCAATAGCCGATGATGAATAAATCAATATGCTCTAGTGGCGTCGTTAAACAAAAACACACTTTAACTGAAACACCAAGCCAAGATATTACATGTCCCACACTAACAATAAATATACTCTATCAAAAAAGAAACGCATAGGCGAAATATTCATGGAATTATCTGTTTAATACAAAGTGGAATAATTTCGTTATTTATTATCGTATCACAGTCAAATTTGACATGAGTATGTGACAATGTTCTTGCTATGGAATGACGGCAGTGGAGGCGTTTTCGTCACCAAACAGCGTCTCACGAGGGCGCTGAAATCAGTGCCTTGTGTGGCCACCAGCAGCAGCAATCACTACGAGACATCTTGGCATAGACTGAATGAGTCTCTGAATCCGGGCACCTGGAATCCTAGCCCATTCTTCCTGCAGTGCATGTGGCAGTTGCGGAAGCATCTGAGGCTCTGGGTCACGCTGGCGCACACGTCTGTCCAGTTCGTCCCATAGATGTTCAATGGGGTTGAGATCTGGCGATCTTGATGGCCATGGCAGCACATTAATGTTCTCATTCTGTAGGAAATCAATTGTTACACGTGCTGTATGCGGCCTGGCATTGTCCTGCTGAAAGAGTTCTCTCTGTCGATACAAAATGGGAAGCATGTGACGGCGAAGAATTTCATCCCGGTAGCGTACAGCTGTCAGGTTGCCTTGTTCGAACACAAGTTCACTTCTGCCGGTGTATGAGATGGCTCCCCACATCATGACACTACCTCCACCGAATCTGTCAACATGGGCGACGCAGTTGTTGGCAAAACGTTCATTGCGGCGTCTGTAAACACGTTGTCGTCCATCACGTCACTGTAGAAGGAAACGTGACTCGTCGCTGAACCATACTCGCCGCCAATTTCCCAAGTTCCACCCCTGTACATTCGTGCACCAGTGGCAGGACGGAGCCAATATACGGTCTCCTAGCCCGAAAACCAGCTTCTTGAAGTCGGTTCCGAATGGTTTGTGCAGACACCCTTCTCAAACCAGGTATGCGTCCAGCAGTGTTCGTTGCTGTGGCAGTTCGGTGACGCAAGTGCAGAACCCGGATGTAGCGATCTTGTGCTGCAGTTGTTATGCGAGGTCTTCCAATTCTGGGCCGGTCTTCAGCTGATTGAAACTGCTGGTACCTGTCCCAGAGATGTAAAATGGTGCTCTGATGGACGTTCATTTGGCGTGCGACTGCTGACTGCGATTCACCTTACTGGAGGCGGCCTATTGCAATGTTTCGATTCGGCAGGCTTAGTCTGGGCATCTTGTAACTTGTCTACGTCGAAATGGAAATAAGGCATCATTGCGAGCATTGCAGCTTTAAATACCCATCACTACCACAATATTTTACCTGAGTTTCACGTACATTCACCAAAATCTGACCATTTCACGCCGAGTTCCTGCAGTTGTCGCACGTGTGTTAAATTTGTTTTAGGGTGCATTTGGGAATGCTGTCCCATTCAGCAACATTGTACAAAACCCCGATATGTTCTAATATCAAACACTTTTCTTCTTTCCCTATCACCTATGCGTTTCATTTTTGACAGAGTATATATTCACTGTACAGTAATTTACTTTGATAACATTGTCTTTTTTAGGGCCTTTTGTAATTGGGAAAGGTGGTGCTCACCCCCTGCACTCTCCCTCTTGAATCGTCGCCTGGGACATACTTTGCAACTGGAGATACCGTACTATGTTTTTAAAGCACCATTGCTAGCCAACACATATTCTACACAAGCTGAGCTGCAACAAAAACAACAACGCTTGTCTTATAAAAAAAACACATTTTATACAAAGTAAACAACATATGAAACATTCCACATCAACTGACAACATGTTCGATCATAACAATTATTAGTAGTAAGATAAGAGTGTACTTTTTTCGTCAAGACATGGTTTAACAAGAAGATATCAGCTTGCAAACAGTGCTGGTACAAAACTGAAATACTGTTGTCAATACATATAATACTATTATCGCAATACAATACGAACATGATCAACAGGATACATATAGGTAATATTTATTCAAACATACCTATAACATTTTTAGGTAACATATGTATATATCAGTCTCACCAAACTGCAATACATGTATATCTGAATGAAAGTTTTATAAGTAAATAATGTTTTGAACTGTAAAACATTTAACATCTAGGCAGGACACAAGCAACCCTAATTTGTGTGACAGCAGTTGTAGTGTAAAGATTTAAAGTGACAGACCCTAGTTTTTAAACACTACGGCGTAGTTTTCACAATTAGAGCCGTTTGTTTTAATTGAAATCAGTCATCACTTTAGATTTTATTCTTTAGATTATTCATTACCGTACATCCGGAGTTTTGTTTCTGGTCATCATGGTGTTTATAATACCACGAAAGGCTATTTTAATATTTTTAAAAACACATCTACTTCGGAGAAGTAATGGTTATGGAGACGAGCTCTAGTCGATTTTTAAAAGGTGTGTACTCGTTTCAACGTCACAGACTCTTGTTTCACTATGTTGTAACTTTATCCAAATGTGTCACATGTGTTTAGATTAACAAACTTAGAGTCCATTTTCAATGGGGGTTGAAACTAGGGTATGCGACTTTAATTTATGAGGCGTCCATCGAAAGGAGTTGTGAACTAGGAGGAGATAAATACTTATGACTGGTGTAGGTATCTTAAGCAATAATAAAAGAGCTAGCAGTTGTCGTCATATTTAATTCAGTGTATGACGTCAATATTCTGAGATCCGCCTTCACTAATCAATTACCAATAACAATGCAGGTGAACACGCATTATACAATTCTTCATTCCTGAATTTCAATTAGCTTTAATTTGTATAATTTGATATTAATTTGTTAAGAAATATTTTATTTACATACAAATGTGGGTGGGTTTTTTTTTACAATGCTATGAAAGTTGGTATGAGTTTAAAGCTTAAAAATGTTTTACACAAGTTTTAGCATTATTTAGTTTATAGTTACATGCCAATTCATCGGTTCCATTTTGATACAAACAGACTATAGCATGCAGGACAAGAGAATTTAAACTTAAAATGAGATAGAATTGAGTACCTTACAGGGACGTAGCCAGAAAATATTTAGCATTATGCACGCCGCTTTAATGGGGAAACTTAATTACTGAAAAAGGGAAGAGGATATTTTATAGAACGATTACAGACAGCCTGGACTTATTCCCGGATTTTATTGCATTACGTGTAAAACTAACTAACTTCAATACAAAGGCTACTATACACCTAGTTCAGACACGTGTGCAGTTGGGTGGGGTGAGGGTGGGGGTTAAAACCACTTCTTGCTCCAAGAGAAGTTTATTTTTATTTAAAATATTTTTCTGAGAGAGCATAACCCCCATCCCCCCCCCCCCCCCCCCCCACACACACACGGAAGCTTCATTCGCAACAGTCTAGACCCCCTGCTTAATTACCTGCGCATGCGACTGAATGGTTCGTAGATGCTACAGGCATCATTTCATTTTAATTATTTAGCTTTCCTAACATTTGAAACGTGAGGGTGCGTGTGTGAGGGGGGGGGGGGGGGGCTCCAAATACCATGCTGCACGGAAGAGAGGGTACCTTCTGAATCAATCACTGTTCACAGACATGTTAAGGTAAGATTCACGGTGCTCTTGGAAACTGGAAGCAGTCAACTGCAAGAAGATATTTAGATTTCCTAACATTTGAAACGTAAGGTGGAGCTACAAAAATCATGCTACACAGAAGAGAGTGTCCCTTCTGCATCAGCCCCTGTTCACAGTTTGGTTCACAAATCTCAGACAATATCATGTTAACTTCAGCCAGGTAAGATTCGTGGTGCTCTGGGAAACAATTGAAAGCAGTGAAGAAGAGATTCGCTTTATTGCTGATGGTAGACTTGGTCGCTTGGATGCAAAGGAAGACTGTGATGGTATGCTTACTGAAGCAGAATTCACTCTGGACCACACACACACACATCGCTGGACTTCCATATCACGGCGGCTCTGGCTTAGAAGGTGATGGGTTCTAATCAGCTAAAAGAAGGAGAAAAAAACATATGTCTTGAGTGATGTTTAGTTACGTGCGCTAGTTCTTGGCTTGATTCAAATATGTGTACTGTATGTTTAAACCCATCCCAGTATTTGTAGTTTGTATGTAATGGCTGAAATGATATTTTTGTAATGTTATATTTTATGTCATTCATTGAAATGTTTACAGTTTGTTACATCATCTTGTGGAGAGGCATTTATATAGGCGTATTGCCTGTTTGCCGATCCACTTCATTTAGTTGAATAAATATGGTTTAAAAAAGTTTAGTTTTGACATAAAACAAACCACATCCCAAAATCAGCATAAAAACAATAGAAAAAAGTAATAATATATATATATATATATATATATATATATATATATATATATATATATATATATATATATATACATATATACACACACACACGTGCAAGCAACATAAATTATAAAATGAGTAATGAGTAATGATGAGTATTCGTTAAAAGTATCAAAAAGACAAACAAAGAAAAGAACTCAATATAGTAGTTAAAACAATGGCAGCACAAATAAAACAATAAGCTATATACAGTTAAAACAATGGCAGTACAAATAAAACAATAAGCTATATACAGTTAAAACAATGGCAGTACAAATAAAACAATAAGCTATATACAGTTAAAACAATGGCAGCACAAATAAAACAATAAGCTATATACAGTTAAAACAATGGCAGCACAAATAAAACAATAAGCTATATACAGTTAAAACAATGGCAGCACAAATAAAACAATAAGCTATATACAGTTAAAATATTATACATAAATCATCTCATAGTATATAAAAGGGATTTGCGATATTTAAGAATGCTATGGTTGGCTTTGGCAGCTAAGATACAAATGCCATTCCCAAGATGCTTTTGGGCACCTGCTATTGTCCGACTTCCGAAAGTACTTTCTACACGATAAAACTAATAGTTTCTATACCGCTTTTGACTGAAACATATTACAAAAATATAACTTGAAAGGGGTTGCATGATAAAAAAAAAAAAATACCAGGTTACTACGTTTTGATATCGTGGTTATTTGGCTCGGTTCGATAACGGTGTAACAGGCTAACTAAAGCTCGTCTGTTACACCGTTATCTAAACCTCGCCAAATAACCACGATATCAAAACGTAATAACCTCATATTCTATATGTATCGAGAATAGCAAGCATTGTTTTGATATTGACGGAATTGTTCCTGCATTAATTCATTACTGAAAACAAACATACTAAGAGTACTGCTAAAGCAATACATGTCCCCTGCCCGGCTCAACAAATTTTCGTATCTCGTAAGTTCAAGGACCATAACTCTGTAATAAAATTAGTAAATCGCCATAAACGTCTAAGTTGATTTGTAACAGTATATTATGATAAAGCAATACACAAATTTCAGCTCAATACTTTGAGGAATTGAAAAAAACACCCCACAAACCAACAACAACAAAAAAACATCCAGAAAACTAATTTTCATATCTTCTAAATTCAAGGGCCATAACTCAAAAATGTGCATATCTCAATAAAAGTCAAACTTGATCTGTAACAGTATATGATAATGCTACAGGTAAACATAACATTTCAGCTCAATATCTTGAGGCATTGTGAGAAAAAAAAGTCCGAGAAATTACATATAAGACAGACGTACAGACAAACGGATAGACAGACAGAAACACTGAGATGAAAGCTACAGTTCTCTCTGGTTGTACCTGTAGGGGACTAATAACGCCTTGTTCCTTGTACTGCAAACCACGCCTGTCATACGGAAACACTGCTTTTGATATTAAATCACAGAATATATTTTTTCACGCGACGTCGTTCCGCGTGCTGATCCCGCGCGACGTGCATATAGCGCTAAAAACCGCGCAAACGGAAAACGGCCATAATACATGGCGGGAAGGGATTTAACTAATGGTACGCCGCACTTCACTGGAAAGGTTAATGTTAAATATTATTTTGTTTAACAATACCACTAGATCACATTGATTTAACAATCATCGGGTATTGGACGTCAAACAATTGGTAATTCTGACATATAGTCTTAGAGAGGAAACCCGCTACATTTTTTTCATTAGTAACAAGGGATCTTTTTATATGCACCATCCCACAGACTGTATAGCACATACCACGAACTTTGATATACCAGTCGTGGTGTACTGGCTGGAACGAGAAAGGCTAAATGGGTCCACCAACGGGCATCGATCCTAGATCGACCGCGCTTCAGGCGAGCGCTTTACCACTTGGCTACGGCCCGTCCCACTTCACTGGAATCATTTATTATCAATTAAAATATATGTTAAGAATTAATTGTACATACGTTTTTGACAGGGACTTGTTTTTACAATGCATTTAATGCAGCAACTTTAAAAACAAACTGCTAGCAAAAATTATTGTTCTCTAACAAAGAAGATTACCATAGAACTATACAATATCAAAAAAAGTAACATTCTGACTTATAATAATAAATCAAATATGGTAAATATGCAGGTAAATGCTTAGATAAAAACCACAATGACCCCACACAGGTAAGAAGGCCGAATCGTAATTAATAGGCAACTATTATTTCAAAGACACTTTCACACGCTTTGGAGAAAACAAAATTATTATTTTTACTTCAAATAATGTAACATGCAAAAACTCAGAACAATAACGAAAACAAACTACCCACCCCCACCCCCACCCCCCAATTTGTTTTTTAATAAAACAAGAAGAAAAAATAAGAAAGTAAGCAGAATATAAACGATAAAGGGAAACTTTAAAAGTGTATTGTTACTATACTAAAGACCAAAACAAACTCAAATCATATCATTAGAATAAGTTTACTACATTACAAAAGATTAGTTCTCTGAAATAATAAATGCTATATCAGCCTGTACTTCTTAATCTCTTCTCTAAAAAAAAAGTAAATTTAATATCACAGTTCTAAATTATATTCGCGTTTCTTTTTGTTGTTGAGTATAGTTATGTGTTGTAGATCGACCGTAGTAGGCTATCAACACGTCATTTCCCTCACTCGTGTAGGCTTCCGCCTACGTTTGGTGAGTCTCAGCTACAATCCATGTTTGATACCTAATTAATTGCTATTTTTATACAACAAAAATCGTGGTATGTACTACCCTATCTAATTTTATCACATGAAAAAATTATTTCTTCTGTCATTCTCCATCTGGTGTAGCAGTTCACTACACCATGTTAAAAAGTAAAGTTTGTTTTATTTAACGACGCCGCTAGAGCACATTGATTTTTTATCTTATCATCGGCTATTGGACGTCAAACATATGGTCATTCTGACACTGTTTTTAGAGGAAACCCGCTGTCGCCACATAGGCTACTCTTTTTACGACAGGCAGCAAGGGATCTTTTATTTGCGCTTCCCACAGGCAGGATAGCACAAACCATGGCCTTTGTTGAACCAGTTATGGATCACTGGTCGGTGCAAGTGGTTTACACCTACCCATTGAGCCTTGCGGAGCACTCACTCAGGGTTTGGAGTCGGTATTTCGATTAAAAATCCCATGCCTCGACTGGGATCCGAACCCAGTACCTACCAGCCTGTAGACCGATGGCCTGCCACGACGCCACCGAGGCCGGTACACCATGTTAAGTCAACTAATAACAATTGAAAACAATTAAAAAAAACCAAGAAAGAAAATGAAAATGAATAAAATCCAAAACAGGCATGGCACTAAATGGTATTCAAGGGAAATATCTTCATACAGTGTGGAAAACCGCCATGCAAAATGACGATGACTGCGCATGCGCGGAACCCATTTAAGACTTCCTCTGCAAAATGATGCACTAATATCACACGTAAGGACAAAATCATTTTAGAAACAATAATAAAGTAGTCAGCCTTTCCTTTTTTAAATATATGCACATTTTAAAAAGCTTTTCAATTCTGCTATTGAACGAAGTACAATACCTGCAAAAAATATACTAAAGCTATACTAAATATCGCTGACGAAGATGCATTGTGTTAAGAGTTGTAGTTTTACTGTTTCCTTGTTGGTGAAGGTGCTGAAGCCAAAACAAACTCCAAAATAACAAGGAATGGAACAGCATTAAAGCAAAGCCAGGGTATTGTTAAAACAGCTCGAGATGAGAACCCATGCCACGGATGAATGAAAGCAACATTACCTGGCTTGGGGATAGAAATGTTCAAATACTTGATCTTCGGATGTATGGGTACCTGTGACATAGTACAAGTCTATACAAAGTCGTGACATGCTAGTTTTCAAGTCAATTATTATATATAATCCCATACAACGTTGTGACACGCTGGTATTTTACTTATGTTATAAGCTTTAAAATCAATTATTTTAAAGGGACATTCCTGAGTTTGCTGCATTGTAAGATGTTTACGACTAATAAAATAGTTCTACGATTAAACGTACATATTACATATATTTTCTTCTTCAGAATATCAGTGTCTGTATATTCAATTTGTTTGTAGTCGTCTTAATATTTGTAAGAAGCCCAAATTGGATTTTGTCTTTAAATAATTTCGTACGTACGAAAAAATAATATTTTAGGAAATAAAATGAAATTTAACCTAGTACAAATATTAGAACAATCTGAAACACGTTTAATATACAGCCGCTAATATTTTATGCAGAAAAATATATTTGATATTTAATTACAATCGTTAAAAAGTCTCTGTTAGTCAATAACATCTTAAAAATTGAAGCAAACTCAGGAATGTCCCTTTAAGTCCATACACAGTCGTGATAAGCTGTTATTTTGCTTACAATATAAGCTTTCAGGTCAATTATTGTATGTCCATACAAAGTCGTGATACGCTGTTATTTTGCTTATGTTCTAAACTTTCAAGTCAATTATTATATAACGGATATTTCATGTTTTTGTCAAATATGATTTATATCTCATCGAGTGAAGTTTGCTATTATATCTCACGAGTCGCGCAGGCGCGACGAGTTTGATAGGATTGCAAAGTTCATGAGATGAGATATAAATTATATTTGACAAAAAACATGAAATTTTCTATTTATTATATAACTTTTGGCAATTTACCTTTATTTTTAAAATGCCAGCAGCAAAATAGTTCCGGCTTTTTTACAATGAAGGTAACACTTTCTACAGTAACGTTAACACAGTAGTGAAATTTTCACTCTAAAATGTGTTATCGTCACTGAGTGATTGATAACACTTATTTCACTGATATTTTAAGATATTTCACTAAATGTTATATAATAAAAATCCACACAAAGTCGTGATAAGCTGTTATTTTGCTTATGATATAAGCTTTCATGTCAATTATTATAATTCCATACAAAGTCGTGAGACGCTTTTATTTTACTTATGGTATAAGTTTTAAAGTCAATTGTTGTAAGCCCATACAAAGTTGTACAGTGCTGAAATTTTACTTATGTTATAAGCTCTCAAGTCAGTTATTATAAGTCCATACAAATTCGTGATACTTTCAAGTCAATTGTTGTCCATACACAGTCGTGACATGCTGTTATTTTACTTATGTTATAAGCTTTCAAGTCAATTATTGTAAGTCCATGCAAAGTCGTGATACACTTTTCAGTCAATTATTATTTTGCAATGTTTTCGAAGGTGCTATATTGTATATACACATATCAGTGTTATAATATTATCGAACCATGCCACAAACATGAACATTAAGATATGAGAGTAATTAAAGTAGTTAAGTTAATAAATCCAGATTTTGGAAATGTAAAGTATTTTTAATTATTACAACTTTTTTACCGTTAAATTACACATTACTTTCAGCGTCTAGTTCTAGATACATTATGAATTCAGTTCATTGTGTTTCTGGTCGTTTCGTAGTTTGTAGTACCATAACTCCAAAAAGTTAAAGATTGTTTTGTTTAACGACACCACTAGAGCACATTGATTTATTAATCATCGGCTACTGGATGTCAAACATTTGGTAATTTCGACAATTATAGTCTTAGAGAGGAAACCCGCTACCTGCCTCCATTAGCAGCAAGGGACTTTTATATATGCACCATCCCACCGACAGGATAGCACATACCACGGTTTTTAATACATCAGTCGTAGTGCACTGGCTGGAATAAGAAATAACTAAATGGGTCCACCAACGGGTATCTTTCTTAGACCGATCGCGCAACAAGCGAGCGCTTTACGACTGGGCTGCGTCCTGCTCTACCATAACTCAAAATGCATAATAAGTATATACCTCTAGAACTGGAGATGTGTTTAGGACAGACTCAAGACTTTGGAAACGTTTCCAGAGTTTAACCACATGCTATTTTAATGGACAATAAATCATTAAAGTCTCGAGTCTACATTTTGAACTTTTATGCATGTATTAGAGCCAAGCGCCACGTCCTACGAAGCGATCTTAGGACTAAGATCACCGTAAATCCATATAGGGTGAGTATGCACTCCAGGTGATCTTAGTGCTAAGACTGTTTCCTGGAACGGGGCCCTGGTCCAGATGTTACCCAGATGGGAAAGCTAGTGTCTTGTTATCATTGATCATCCTACCTGATTCTGTCTTTGGGTCTAGATTTTGAACTTTTCTATTAGAGCCCTGGGCCCAATTTCACAAAACATCGTAAGCCTAGTTTTGCACGTAAACGTAAATCTACGACTAAACCACAATTTTTATTACTATTATAGTTCAACAAATATAGTTAGAAGTACACATATTTCATTTTATTTTGTCTTTTAAAATACTCCAGCTTCCGTAATGATGTAATTCTCTGCGTGAAAATTATGCCAAACATGTGTAAATGAACGACCGGTATAACTGCTTGTAGCAGACGTAAACCTACGATGTTTAGTGAAATGGGGCCCTGAAAAACATCTGGACCAGGACCCCGTTCCACGATGCGATCTTAGCGCTAAGACCATCGTGAGTGCATAAGACACTAAAAGAATGCTTCGTGGAACGGGACCCTTGTCTAGATTTTGCTCAGATGGTTAAGCTAGTGACTCGTGTTTTCTGATCAGCTCACCTGCTTCTGGCGCCTCTGTAAAAAGCGAGTCGGAGATCCTCCTGAAGGACCGGGACTGAACGTTGGGGTTGATGAAGCCTTTGAAGGTCGTCGCCTCGTCGACGGGCGAGTTGGAACGTTGCGTTTCGTTGGATCTGTCGATGCCAGTTGTTACAGCATTGCTGGAGAAAGAGAGATTGTCATTTTAGTATTAGTATATAATTGGTGATTCATCAACTCTTTGCCAATTATAGGGTTATGGATATATTTAAACAACTGCAATAATTTGTGATAGTTGTGAAAATTTAGTTATTTGAAAATTATAATTCACTGTGGCCAAAGTGTTGCTATTAATTTTAACCTGCCCATCTGTCAGTGCTATAGATCTATACCACAAATTGCTTTATTAGAAAGAACTCTTTTTTCATATGCATGAAAAAAAAAAAAAAAAAAAAAAAAAAAAAAACCCCAAACAAAGCAAACGTAATTACCCCCACCCCCAAAAAACATAACAACCCTACCCTTTAAAAACCTAAGAAAAGGAGAGAGAGAGAGAGAGAGAGAGAGAGAGAGAGAGAGAGAGAGAGAGAGAGAGAGAGAGAGAGAGAG
The DNA here is from genome assembly GCF_016097555.1 of Gigantopelta aegis. Taxonomy (NCBI): domain Eukaryota; kingdom Metazoa; phylum Mollusca; class Gastropoda; order Neomphalida; family Peltospiridae; genus Gigantopelta; species Gigantopelta aegis. The sequence goes on from NC_054706.1 coordinate 26,226,377, forward strand.
AGAGAGAGAGAGAGAGAGAGAGAGAGAACAAAAAAAGCAACAAAACAAGAAACAACCTCCCCTTAAAAATAAATAAATAAATACGCACAACCCACCACCCCTAAAAATAAATATATAAATATAAATTAAGCAACAAAACCCGTTACCGTTGCACACAGAAGTCGAGTTCATTTCCGGCTCGGATGATCTCCATCTTGGCCTGCTGATGGTCGAGGTAGACAGCGGGCTCGTGACCGATCTTGAGGATTCCGTCGCCTGGCCTCATTCCCCGCCTCTCCGCTATGCTCCTGGCTGTCACCTGGAATATAATAATCACGTCATCAGTGGAGAATCGGGATCAATCGTTGATCCAAAGGATGAACTTCGGAGTGTTTTGTGGGTAAATCTGCTTATTTAAAGGGATAGACCCTACTTTCAGCCCATGAAAATGCTCACAAAGTTCAGTTAATCTACAAACCCGCAACACACATATGGATAAGGTTATAACACAAGAGAAACTAAAGTATGTGATATTTAAACAGGGAAATACCTTTTTAAAAATAACTAGAGCGTGTCTCGTTAACCATTACTTCTCAGACGAACGTGCGTTTTTAGAATTAAGAAAAATGCATTTTGGGGTATTACAAAAACCTGGATGATCAGAACCACTTCAGGTGTACGAAAATTAATATTCTAAATACTACAATGTAAAATTATCAAAAACGGCTTTAATAGTGATAAATACGTCGTAGTGTTTAAAAACTAGGGTCTGTCACTTTAAATAACAGCAAACCACCAATTAACCCCTTCCCCAGAAATATCGCTGACGATTAGGGCCAGTGGTGTTCCAGTTTCGCTGTTGTTTAGTTCTAGAACAAAAGTTAAATTTGGTTTTGTTTAATGACACCACTGGTGCACATTAATTTATTAATCATCGGCTATTGGGTGTAAAACATTTGGCAATTTTGACTTGTACTCTTCAGAGGAAACCCGCATTAGCAGCAAGATATATTTTATATGCAGTTTGTTATAAACAGGACAGCACATATCACGGCCCTTGATATACCAGTCGTGGGGTACTGCATGGGACAGGGAAAAACCCAATCAAGAGTATGGATCCACCGAGCAGGTTTGAACCTGTGACCAAAGTTCTAGAAAAATGCTGTAATCTGGTGTATAGAATGTCACAGTTTTATAAAACCTTCAAAAGTCCTGTGACACATTTAGTGTTTGACCTCGGGCAAGGTACTTAGTAGTAATATAACAGTAATGACCCCCCCCCCCTCCCCCCCCCCCCCCAATGATTATGGTCAGGTTACAGCCTTATTAATACTTAGTACCCAATAGCTCTTAATTAAAACAGAGGTGAGGTGTTATTAGGCCAGTTTTTAAAATTTAGTTGGTGATCGTCCTCCCCCCCCCCCCACACCCCCACCCCCCCCCCCCAAAAAAAAAATGATAGAAGAGGGAAGGTTATTATTTAATTGTTAAAAATGGAAAACACTCTACCAGGCAAGAACTTCACCGCGCGAACTAGCATTCTTCAATATTTCGGGATCGGGACATAGCCCAGTGGTAAAGCACTCGCTTGACGTGCGGTCGGTGTGAGATTGTCTCGCTTCAGCCAGTGCACCACGACTGGTACCATCGAAGGCCGTGGTATGTGCTATTATGTCTGTGGGATGGTGCATATAAAAGATCTCTTCTTGCTAATCGAAAAGAGTAGCCCATGAAGTGGCGACAGCGGGTTTCCTCTGTCAATATCTGTGTGGTCCTTAACCATATGTCTGACACCATATAACCGTAAAACAAAATGTGTTGAGCGTGTCGTTAAATAAAACATTTCCTTCCTTCCTTCCTTCCTATTTCGGGTAGGTGGCAGGGGACGCTCAACAACTAATTTTTATGTGGCCTTACCAAACATTTATTTACGAGTGACCTTTGGTGCTTTAACCCAGTGACCGTCATGCTTTCATTTCTGGGTTGCCATGCTTGTTATAAAACAAAGTGAAGTTTATGGGTTGCTTTGTATACGAACAATTAAGAGTAATCCGCCATGTCCGGTGTGTCATGGTTGTAGAAACTCATGCCTGGTGTCCTAGTTATGATTAATTATGTAGGACACATAACGGCAGAACATTCCAAGAGTCGAGTTTGTGGGTCAGGACCCATATTCACAAAATATCGTAAGCCTAGTTTTACACGTAAACGTAAATCTACGACTGAAGAGCTATTCACGAAACAACGAAAACGTAAGTTACGTGTAAAGTTGGACGTAAATATGAGTGCCTCAGGTTGCAACTAACGCTGCACGTAAGTTGTGTACACATAATAAATCAAGCACGATCGCCGTTATTTACTATTATTTACGGAAACTAGCAGTATTTCCAATAAATGAAGCAGTTTGCGATGGCGAACGCGATATTTTTGTTCGTGATCGAACGGATGTTTTTGACTCGGCCAAATTCTCCTGAGTTATCTTTTCCTTTTTAAGAAATGTCCTCAAGTTCGTACCAAAACGCGGATACCCACCAATACCAAACTGCCATGGTTCACTGTTCGCAATGTTATTGTTAGCAGACGACAAACAAAATTGCGTTTTGCGCATTTGTTATTTACTCGGTAGCCATCGTTTCTAATGTGTTTTTATTAATTACTCCAGTGAGAGTGTTAAATCGTAGATTTACATCCAAATAAGTTACGTTTACATTTACGACCATCTTTGAGAATAAGGTGCTTCTTGCACGTAAACGTAAATCTACGGCAGACGTAAGTGCTAGTCGTAGACGTAAATTTACACTTTTTTGTGAATATGGGTCCTGGCCCTTATTCAGAAAGAAAGAAATGTTTTATTTAACGACGCACTCAACACATTTTATTTTTGGTTATATGGCGTCAGACATATGGTTAAGGACCACACGGATATTGAGAGAGGAAAACCTGTTGTCGCCACTTCATGGGCTACTCTTTTCGATTAGCAGCAAGGGTTCTTTTATATGCACCATCTCACAGACAGGGTAGTACATACCACGGCCTTTGAGATAACAGTCGTGGTGCACTGGCTGGAACGAGATATAGCCCAATAGGCCCACTGACGGAGATCGATCCCAGACCGACCGCGCGCTTTACCACTGGGCTACGTCACGCTCAGGCCGTTATTCAAGGCTTAGTATGACCCAGAGTCCATATAAGTAGCGTTTATATAAAGTATTGTCAGAATATATTCTAATTGAAAGCATCAAGAGACATATTATGTTCATTATAAACCTGCATATATATTGAATGAATGAATGAATGAATGAATGTTTAACGACACCCCAGCACAAAAAATACATCGGCTATTGAGTGTCAAACTATGGTAAACGCAAAAACAATGTGATGATCAACACCAATATAAAAATTCAAGATTTAAATAAAACCAGTGTAAAGAACTGTGCAAAAATACAAATATCACAGATAGATACTGACTTTTACTCAAAAGTTCAATTTGTGCTGTACTGGCCATTCTCAAAGAGAATGTTACACCACTGCACCACGGTGAGGTTACAGCACGCGCAGGGGCATATATATTGAAGTTAAAACAACATGAGTGTTATTGATTCGGAAGGGTTTTTTTTTTATTTTATAACATGGATGATAGTAAATATATCACTGTATATAGTGTGTCACATCGGAATCATCGCACCAAAATATGACATTGATTATATCTCAACAGAAAAAAAGACCCCACAAAAAACCCACACACACAACACAACAAACAAACAAAAAAACCCACAACCCCCCCCCCCAAAACCCACACACACATGAACACACATAATACCCGCACACACACACGTTACACACGCATACATACATACACACACATACACACACACACACACATACACACAGATACACAGACACAGACACGCACACACATACACACACATACATACACACATAAACACACACATACACACACATACATGCACATGCACACATATGCACATATGCACACACGCACGCAAACGCATGCACATACACACACACACACACACACACACACGCTCACACATACATACACACACGAAGTACCTTCGCACGCTCGTGCGTTATACAAAAAACGAAGATTTAAAAAAAAAACCAAAACAAATGAAATCAAATGTTCATATACTGTAACTAATTTAATTTCAAGCATCAATTCTCGCCTATGGACAGGTGCGCTCTACCTACCGTCTTGATTCGGAAATTCAATCGTTTCACTGAAACGGTACATATACTTTAAATTTCGTTAATGAATCCAACATGTGGCAAATGGGCAGTCTTACTGTATGACTTTTAGAAACGATTTGTAGAACACAATTCAAATGCAATGTGAGAAAACCTAAAGCATTTAATCTCCAACAATTGTGCAATCTGTTATGAAAGCTTTGTTCTGTTGTTGTTTATCGACTCCACTTGAGCACATACTTTATTAATTATCGGCTATTGGATGTTAACCATTAGGTAATTTTGACTGAGGAAACCCGCTACATTTTTCCATTAGTAGACAGGATGGCACATACCACGGACTTTGATATACCAGTCGTGGTGCACTGGCTGGAACGAGAAATAGGCAGTTTGTAATGAATAAATGACCATGAAACCATTAATGAAGAAAGCCGGCTATTGGATGTCAGAGATGTGAGACTCTGGTAACTATGTTTAAAGTTTGTTTTTATTTTTTACGACACCAGTGGGGACACATTGATTAATTAATCATCGGCTGTTGGCTGTCAAACATTTGGTCATTCTGAGTCGTAGTCATCAGAGGAAACCCGCTACATTTTTCCTAATGCAGCAAGGGATCTTTTATATGCACTTTCCCACAGACAGGAAAGCACATACCACGGCCTTTGTCCAGTTGGGATGTACTGGTTGGAACGAGAAAAACCCCCAATCAGCTGAATGGATCCACCGAGGTGGATCGATCCTGCGACGCAAGCACCTCATGCGAGCACTCAACCGACTGAGCTAAATCCTTCACGATAACTTTAATGATTCAGTATTTAAAATGTATTTGTATTGTTTTATTTTAAATCTTTCTCGGAGATTTACCTCAATCGGTAGAGGTAGTACTAAACCAAATAACTTCCGGCTGGGTCAAAGTTGGAGATGCACCCAACATTTGATAGAGAAGTGAACACCACAAGTTCTGTGATTGGTGATAAATGTGAGTGTGTTGGTTGTAAAAAGAAAGAAAGAAAGTTTCATCTGGGCAAAAAAATGTGTGCAATTTAGTACCACTGTGTCAAGTAGCCTTGTGCTTGAAACATGTATGGGGTATCTGTTAAAAAAAAAAAAAAAAAAAAAGTATTCCATTTTTGTGCTAACTTGAGTAGTCATAGACGCTACACATTATCTCAGAAATGAGCAGCTTCACCTCCAATTTTTTCTGATTCACTTTAATGGTGAGGGTGGTAGTATTTATATCTGTGGCGTTTATGTGGATTGATACGCTGCAGGTGGGAGTTTTAGCCACATATTACTATTGTCGTCTATGGGATTGAATTTGGTAGTATACACCCTAGAGGGCTCGCCTGAAGTGTTTGGATCGTAGGGTCCAACATCCTCGAACAGTATGGTTACCCATAATTGGTATATCAAATGCAGTGGTATGTATTGTCCTGTCTGGGGGAAAATGCATATACAAGATGTTTGGATAAAGGAAGCGGGTTTCCTCTAAGGCTATATGTCAAAATTACTAAATGATTAATCAATGTGCTCTAATGGTCTAGAAATTACAGAGGTAGGAGGTATTTCTTTCCAATACCCTGACTATATTTAACGAAATAAAACAAAACATGTTGGCTTTTTTTTTATCTATCTATTCTATCAGATCAACCAGGTATGAAAATATTTCTTTTTATAAAATTCTCCTACCTCTTCCGTAGGACAGAGCTCTAACCAAAAATCGCCCGCTAAAAATCGTTTACACAACTGACCCCGTGGAAACGCACCTATAGCGAGACAAACGCACACACAACTGTAACCACTTTAAAGAAAAACCCGCACAGATGATTTCCAGAACCAGGAAATAATTACCCCGATAAAAAGTAGCGCCACAGCTATCATGTTAAGCACAATCGAAATACATGCGAGCCCGTAATTTTGCCACGAAAGCCGTATCATTACTTAACTTTATCTGCAAACACGTCTGCATGTATTAGCAGACGAAGATCGGGTTCATGAGATGAAGGTCGGGTTCCTAAGATGAAGGTCAAGTTCCTATTGCATCGCGCAGTAACAGAAGAGCAAAAATCATTGGTTTTAGAATGACAGCCGCGGTGGTTTGTAATGTGCCAGTTTGGCAGCATGCATGGCAGGGTCAGGTTGGAGTCTGTCGTGGTTAATACAGTTTCTGGGAAGGAAGCCAATAGTAAAGTCGCATTAAAGCAATGTAGTCTGGTAATACAAGACACCACCAATAAAGACAAGTTAATGTTTCGTATTTTCAAGTCAGTGACCGGGCCGGTAGGAAGGTTAGTTGGAAAGGGGAAGTAGAGAGCTGTTCCTTAGGTGGGTTTTTTTTTTGGTTTTTTTTTTTTTTTTTTTTTTTTGGGGGGGGGGGGGGAGGGGTCTCTTTTTCTTTTTTGGGGTGGAGTAGGTGAGGGTGTATGTGTATCTTCGGTTGGCTTTACACGCTATTTTCTCATATTCAGAGCACAAAACTATCAATGTTTTAGATAATAGTTTCCAGTTCTTTTCAAGCTGTTTCTTTCTCATATACAGTATGACCGGAAAGAGGAAGTAGACCTTACGGATACCTCTTTTCCACTAGTCCCATTTCAGAGACATATGACCAATATCGCGAACGTTTTTAATATTTAGAGTAGATCATCTATAGTCCATCCCATCATTCTATTAAAATGTTGTTCTTGTAAATAATTTCAGTTTGGTTTGATATAAGAAGAAAAGTGAAAGTGTTTTGGAAATAACAAAGAAATACAATTTGTGTGTAATTTACAAATCAATCGGCTCGGAAATAAATAACTTGTAGTAAATTACATAGTATGAAAAAAATTAAGAACCGTATTTAAAGATCCATTACTAGATGCGTCTAATCTAAATCACCGAGCAAATTTAAGTTTTCGTCATATCGACGCTACGAGGGAAGACTAATGCCGTATGTCATTATCTCTTCCTACTCTTCCGTCCGTCTGTCTGTCCGTCTCTCTGCTCTTCCGACACACCCTTTGTCTACGATTTAAAGCACATATTTTGCATTTCCAACACAAATATTTAAACGCGTAAGAGATGTTGACTGAACTGTGTGCTGGGGTGCTGTTACCCAAACATTCCTATGCTGATAAGGATATTAACCGATTGCTGATGAACCAAGACAAACCTGCTCGAGTGAGTGACAAGATTTACAAGTGGCAACTGGGCATGCTGGTAATGTTTTGTTTCCAGAGAATTAGGCTAATGGGTCTCTAGGGAGAGCACATTCTAAGAGACAGAGATATTACATATACACACTGTATATATGGGGGGAACAAGGAAGGAATGTTTGATCACACGACACACTCATCACTTTAATTAACGATTATATGGTTAAGGACCACGGAAATAATTAGCAAGGAAACTCGCTGCCGTTACACCAGTCATGGAGCACTGGCTGGAATGTGATATAGCTCAACGGGCCCACCGATGGGGATCGATCCTAGATCGACCGCGCATCAGGAGAGCGTTTTACCACTGGGTTACGTCTCGCCCCTATAATCTGAGAAAAATTAATTCACAATCATTTCATCAACTTTAATTTATGTTACACCCCTTTCATCTCCATGTTCCTCGTCTTTGCAAAACGCCCAATACACCAAACATAAAAAGACAGTATAGCTGACAGTGCACCATTCAGTGTCTCTCTGGCGTGGTCAGAGGTTGTACCAACGGATAGGCCTACTTGAACAGCTTTCTGGTCGAAGCACGCCAGAAATTACCCATACCAACACCCAGACACTCCATCACGGCAATAGTATTACCCGATTTAGTTGAAAATCTAGGATTGTTCTGAAAAGAGGGTTCACATGGAATACCTAACCACAATATTCAGTACAGTTTCAAAGCAAACCAAATCTTTGCCATGCCTATATGTCCATTCAGGGGCGGGACGTAGCCTAGTGGTAAAACGCTCACCTTAAGCCGATGATATAATAAATCGATGTGCTCTAGTTGTGTCACTAAAAAAAAACAACTTCAACTTGATATATCCATTCAAAGTTTAGGCATGTCCATCATAGGTATTGACGGAGACACTTTCTTCTCCCACTAATGACTTTTTTTTCAATAGAATTTGTATAATTGTAGACTTGCTTCTAAGTACATCTAATGTAGAAAATGTCCCCGGAGGCCCAGAGCGGTCAATCGCTTATCGCCATCGTTCAACGCACACGTTTGTTAGAGTAAACAGTTCAAAATCCCTAGAGAAAGAAGGGATTCGAGAACATGCTTCTAAGTTACAATGCTCGAGAGAAGACGTATATATGCAGGTTTACTTCAGACCTCTTTTTCTGGATTCTGTACTGCCCAGTTACTATCACCAGACGGCAATGGGGTGGAGGGCCAATTCACAAAGCTTTCTCAAGCAACACAACATCGTCCTTGCATGTATTTTTGCACTGCACTGCGGTTCTTGTGTGATTTTTGCATTGCACTGCGGTTCTTGTGTGCGTTTTGCATTGCACTGCGGTTCTTGCACGAATTTTTGCATTGAAATGCTAGATGTCAAAGTTGCAGGTGTTTATTGAATTATGTCTCAGGACCGTACCTAACCTAAAACAATTGACCGGGGAGATTGGTGAATGGCTGTATGAACCACGCCAAATGAAATTCAAGGCTTTTTCAAGGCTGGAAGCTGTTCATTCGTTTGTTTTATTTAACGACGCCACTAGAGCACATTGATTTTTTTGATTTTTTTTTTTAAACCCACCCCAATAAATGTGATTATTCATTCATTCAAGGGTTTTTCATGGACAAACTACAAGTTTCAAAGCCTTTTCAAGTCTACCATTAATTTTAAGACCTTTCCAAAGCTACACCTCAAAATCATGTGCCTGTTCGAATCCCAATGGGGGGGGGGGGGGGGGGGGGGGGGTGGTGGAGGGCAACAACAAATCAAATCAGAGCACCGGAATATAAAGTCTTCTTTCATAGCTAAAACTAAAAACCAAAATTAGAAAAGGGGTATTTTTTAATATACCTTATGCGAGAGAACTGAACTCCCCTTTCCCCATGGGTACTCCCCTGCATGCCGACCACAAGACCAATTACTATCGATGTGTATGATATTTGCAGGTAAACATGGCGTGGTCTCAAGGCAGTGCGAGTTCGTTCATGCACAACACGTGCACCAACCTAGACCATCGTATAACTAGAACATTTAGACGTGCAAATGGTAGCATCGAGCATCAGGTTAGGTGTGTATATCAGGTAGCTGATCGGAAATCCGTTTATGTTGTTTTCCTTCCACCGGGAAGATGCACGTTTTGTGCCAACAGGCTAATCAACGCCTAACTGTCGGAAAAAAATTTCCGTAGACAAAAAAACATTCACAAGATAAACACGAATTTCTGCTATCAGTCTTTTCCTTGAGGTTTGTAGCATTGGCTTACTATATTGTTATTATCGGGGTTAGATTTGGAGCAGCCAGAAGAGCGCTCGCCTGGGGTGCTGGTGTCGCAGGATCGAACCTCCTCGGTGGACCCATTCTCTGATAGGTTTTTCCAATTCCATACAGTGCCCCACGGCTGACATATCAAAGTCCGTGGTGCATGCTGTCCTGTCTGTGTGAAAGTGCTTATAAAAGATCCTTTGCTGCTAATGAGAACATGTAGAAGGTTTTCTCTGAAGACTACGTGTCAGAATTATTAAGGGCCGAATTTACAAAGCCAGTGTATGTCTTACACGCGTGTTTAACCGGCCTCGGTGGCGTCGTGGCTAGGTCATCGGTCTACAGGCTGGTAGGTACTGGGTTCGGATCCCAGTCGAAGCATGGGATTTTTAATCCAGATACCGACTCCAAATCCTGAGTGAGTGCTTCGCAAGGCTCAGTGGGTAGGTGTAAACCACTTACACCGACCAGTGATCTATAACTGGTTCAACAAAGGCCATGGTTTGTGCTATCCTGCCTGTGGGAAGCGCAAATAAAAGATCCCTTGCTGCTAATCGGAAAGAGTAGCCCATGTAGTGGCGACAGCGGGTTTCCTCTCAAAATCTGTGTGGTCCTTAACCATATGTCTGACGCCATATAACCGTAAATAAAATGTGTTGAGTGCGTCGTTAAATAAAACATTTCTTTCTTTCTTTTACACGCGTATTACTACATACATTTACAATGCTTAAACACCGGAGTTTAAAAAAACAGGCTTCGTAAATTCAGTCCTAAAAGTGTGACATCAAATAGCCTATGATCAATCAATCAATATGCTCAAGTCGTATCGTTAAACAAAACAAATGTTTTGATATGCATAGCTCGAGGATACAGCTCAATGGTAGAGTTTTCCTCTGAGATACGATGGTTCGCAGGATCTATCCGCCCCAGTGGACCTGATATTTCCCATTCCAACCAAAACCCACACGACCGGTATATCAAAGACTGTGGTATGTGCTATTCATCGTTTGGAGAAATATCAATTTTAACTCACTTGTTATTGGAAGAACTGTTTGGACGGTAGGAGCTTTCTCGTGTGACGTAGTACATCAAGTCTTCAGTATTATGACTTTTGTAACATTTTAGATGCTGATTAAACAATGTGTCGAAGTGTCAAAAAACTAATCAAAACAATAAAAACACTCCCCCATGAATATATTCTTTAAAAAGTATAACCCAAGAAGCGCCACCAGTAAAAGCCTGACCAATTTGGACATCTGCAAAACAACAACCACCAGCTACGAACTGTTCAATTATTAAAGGTACGATAATACGTGATTCATACGAGGTATAATATTTTGCTTCTATACAGCATAAATATTTAATTATTGCCACAGCATAACACAACACATCATAAACCTACTCTAACTCACCTAACATAACATAACGTAACTCAAGAGTGGACACATCATTGGAATGTATATAGAATACAGTAGCGGTGTATTGTGCATGTATGTCATAACACACCCCTGGAAGACATTCCAAGATGACAGTACGACCAGTATATCACAGGACGATGACCGTCTTACAAAGGTCATCGACAAATCACAGGACAGATGACGTATGTAAACTACGTGATAACTACACATGATTAAAGGGACATTCCCTAGTTTTTAAACACAAAGGCATATTTTTCACTATTAGAGCCGTTTATGATCACTGCAATGTTCTACGTTGCGACCAAAATGGTCGCCAGTTCGACCAAAATGTTGGCGTGGCGACTGATTGAATTTATTATGGTCGCCATCTGGCGACTGACTCCAAAAACGTCTAAGTATTAAAGTATTTGCCATGTGCGTTCAGAGTCCTAGCAGCGAAAACAAATGAAATTATTTGACACCATTGTGCAGTCGGAACATTTCGCTATTTACGAAGTTGTCCGATTGATCACTATGAATTCCGTATTAATTGTCGTTACAATTCGGAACTCATCGTTGATTTTAGTAATTTGGCGAAAACAATCCAGATACTTGCGAAAACAATCCAGATATTTCGATTGATGTGTTATTTTAATGCAGACAACCATTTGGAATATCTCAAATGATATCGATTTCTGGATCATGTATGTAATAAAGAAGTTCCGAATACTGTATTGTACTATACATAACCGATTCACTATGGTACATTAGTGGTGGTTGCATTCGATTGGAGAACACGAGTACAAAATCAAGTAAAGGTTGCTCACTCACTGTTCATACTATACACGTTGTAATCAAACGTGCATAATGGAGACTGATTATTAAACAATGCATTACAAAATGAGTATTTCAACAGTTACGTAACGCTCTTTGATGCACCATGCAATGCGCTACAAACGTTATGGGGGAGGGGAGGGGTTGTTGGTCAAGATTTACTTACCGACAACGTCTTTAAAACAAAGTGATTTTTTTAAAGCATAAACTAAATACCGGCAACCATACATGGCCATATTTTCTATTAGATGCATTTTTAATCAATTATTTATTTAAAATAATAATAATAATAATAAAAAAAAAAGCAAACCGAATAATGTTGGTTAAATTGCATAACTTTGGCAGTGAAAAGTGGACGGGGTGACAAAGTGTTACATAATTTTAGAAGGGATGGTAGACTTAACGTTACAAAATGTTATGTGGATCAGGGTGAAAAATAGACCTGCCAAAGTTTCCACTATGTAATTATTGAACGGACACAAGTGTTGCGTTTGATCTGCTAACCCATTACGCACACCTACAATCGTTCAAATCGAATGCAGCCCCAGTTAGCGTTTTCGTTTCTTTTTTCTTGCTGTGTAGACGTATGCGCTGTTTCCACCCACCATGTAGAAGCACGGCGAAAACTTTCAAAGCGGCAAAATGTTAAAATATTACAATTATTTAGCAAAACGAATATCTAAAACTTCAAATGCTAATCAAGAAGACGAGACAGGTGAAACAAGTACTGAAAAGTCAAATTAATTGAGGCCAATCTGAGAAATCTGCAGCTGAATCCAAAACAGAACCAGCCAAAAAACGTAGAAAATTTAATGAAACTCAAGTTTCTGTGGCTTCAGCATGGCGATAATACTGACACAATGCACTATACCTATTGTAGAAAAATTAGCAAGCATGTTGCTGGCATAAATCAAATGAGGGGAGACAGTTTTTGTTTTTTTGGTATACCCACCACCCACAAAATAATATTTTAGTTAAACGGTAGGATATGTAGGAAAAAACAATACCAGTCATATGAGGCATAAAATTATAATTACAGTCCCTCCCACCTCCCTCATGCGATCAATTCTGAAATGGTCCTCATTTCAAATTCATGATTGAGTGAAAACTAAACAATTTCACTGTTTCAAGCTATTTATTTAATTTAGCAGCATAAGTCATCTATAATGTTATGATGGTTACAACACATTCATAAATGATTCAAAATTAGTAGTTTCACACTGTGGCGAGTAACATTTTAAGCTTGGCTAGTAACAAATTTTTGTCCACTAGCCAAAGAAGAGTAAGTTATAAAACCGAGTGTAGAACACTCTCACTGAAACCAAACATTACTCATATTTTATTGTTTAGAGTATCCACTTCCGTACAACCGAAGTGTTTCTGGTCATCCTGGTGTTTCGAATACCACAAAATTTATTTTTTTGCATATTTTTAAAAACGCACGTGCGTCTGAGAAGTAAGAGTTATGGAGTCGCGTTTTAGTCTATGTTTAAGGGTATTTCACCGTCACAGACTCTTGTTTCACTCTGTTGTATCAAAATTTGTTACAGGTTTGTAAATTAAGCAAACTTAGTGTCCATTTTTACGGGTGAAAAATATGCCTTAGTGTTTTAAAAAAAAGGGTCTGTCCCTTTAACTCCATAAATTCAACGGCAATGAGAATCGCCATCTTTGTCACTCAACATAGACGTGGCTATAATATTAAAGTTTGCTTTGTTTAACAACACCACTAGAGCACATTGATTTATTAATCATCGACTATTGGACGTATAGTCTTGGAGAGGAAACCCGCTACATTTTCCCATTAGTAGCAAGGGATATTTTATATGCATCATTCTACAGACAGGATAGCACATACCATGTTATTTGCATGCATACGAATCCCCCATACTGACGTAAACCAAGGGAGTCATACCACTTCAATTCTGTTTTTAAACATAAAGTCATTTATAGTAACCTGAAAATAATACATTATAAACTGATAAAAAAAACACAATTATCCATGATATTTGCTATTGTAATTGTAATGAATTGTCCATTGTAAGTGATTATTTAATTTGATCCAACAGTTTGCTACATGGTTGTGGTGTTAATATATTCCGAATATAAATGTACTCTTGTAATGACAAATTATGCATCGTGAAAACGTTTGCATTTACCCGTATTTGTTTTGATGAATTTCAGCAAAATTGCATTTCATAAAATACAAGTTCTTAAACGTTTCCAGGATAGAATGCTCCCATGCACTAGAATTAACGTAAATTCGCTACCAATTAAGTCAAACCATAGTCCTACATAGCAGCTCGAAAATAATTGTTTGTTTTATTGGATGGTAAGTTGTTCATTATAAATAATTATTTCCTTTGATCCAACACTATCATACATCACTGTGGTGTTTATATATATATATATGTTCACAAAAATTATACATCGTGAAAAATAACTTTGTCATGATGAATTTTACTTGACGAATACAGATCTACTGCATTTCAGGACATCTATAGTCCGTCCCATCCTCCTACAAAAGTGTTTTTTGTAATTAATTTCAGTTTGGTTTGGTACGAAGAAAAGTAAAAATGTTTTGGAAATAAAAAATAAAAATAATTTTTTTTTTTTTTTTTTTTTTTTTTTAAGTTCCACAGTATGAAAAGACTGTAGTTTTCAAGATTTTCAAGGGGAATCTGCCCCCCCCCCTCCCCCCCCCCGGAACCCCTTAAAACTCCTTGGGGCTTTGTAAACTCGATCTGTCAGTCAGCACCCATCCCTATATGTTCACTTGCTTCCGCCTTGCCTGATTATAAGGGAATGTCATGGTAAATTTATGACAAGCTCCATTGTATGTAATTCATGGCACCGAATGTGACATTAAATGCCAGCAATTGCCCGTTGAAGGCTATTCAGGTTACAGATGGTGACATTAATTGCGGACATTGGTGGGTATATTTCAAGTGCTATCAAAGGTTACCTTTTAATTAAACACGTAAGTGAAGTGTATCTTCATATTACATTTATAATTATAATTTATTTTTACATTTAAAGGGCCAGACCCCAGTTTTTAAACACTAGGGCAAATTTTTCAGCCGTAAAAATGGACACTAAGTTTGGTTAATTTACAAACCTGTAACACATTTTGATACAACAAGAATGTAACAAGAGTCTGTGACGTTGAAATACCCTTAAAAATAGACTACAACGTGACTCCGTAACAGTTACTTTTCATACGCACGTGCGTTTTTAAAAATATGAAAAATGCATTTTGTGGTATTCGAAACACCAGGATAACCAGAAACACTTCGGTTGTATGAAAATGGATAGTCTAAACAATAAAATACGAGTAAAAAAAAAATGTTTGAGTTCAGTGATCATAAACGGCTCTAATAGTGAAAAATATACCTTAGTGTTCAAAAACTAGGGAATGTCCCTTTAATGTTGCAGTTTTCATAGCAAGCAACCAGTTGGTGAAAATACTTTTTTCTACTCTCACAAAAGATGTAATAAAATGATACACTCAACCAAATTAATCAAGGGCCAGTAGACCTTTTCGGCATATTATTTATAATATTATTGTACAAAATACCAGACCTTGCTTTTTAAGGTGCGCTGGTGCGATCGCGCTCGTACAGCGCACGTAATTTCAATCTGACGAGTCTGAAAAGCAGCGTACATTACACTCAACAAACGGCGCACGTAAAATAGATGGGTACCGGTATATTTATTTCCACTGTTTACAAAAATCTGCAGTTTTCATAGCTCATTTAGCTGATAGGAAGATCCTTTTATTAAAACAATAAAAACATTGCAGTGGCTTCCATGCAGTCGTTAAACTGGTATTTCTCTTTGTTGAACAAATCGAAAAATACTGGTTTAATAGACAATTTTGTAGACGTACCAGTCAAACTCCAATAGGATCTAAACTGCCTATTTTATTTATTTTAGAGAGTGATTTTTAACTCGCCTTAGCATATTGAGGTGTGCAATTTTCCACTCGACAATAATTTTCAAAAACCAAGGACTGAAATACGGATAAATCAACCAAAACTTGCAAGCATAATATAACACGAACAAAAATCGACCCCCCAAAAAACTACTGGCCTTTAATTAATTTTGTGGAGTATACAGTTTAGCTTTAATTTTCTTTATAAACATTGACCCTAGTTTTCAGGAAGTGTAAAATATCTGAACCACTGAATTACATAATTATTACTTATATCGCCTCGTTTAAATCGGGAATTTTGTCGTTGCTAAATCCAGTTTGTTTCTGATCGTTCTCAAGTAATTCAGTCAGGTAGAGCGTTTACATGAGTCGATTGGATGCTAGAATCGATGAACCTAGTCATGGATTGTGTTTTTCCCGACCCAACCAGTGCTTCACGACTGGTATATCAACAGTCATGATATTTTGCTGTCCTGTCTTTGGCACATTTCCTCTGAAGAGTACATGTCAGAATTACCAGATGTTTGACTTCTAATCATCTGCTCTAGTGATGTCTTTAAACAAAACAAACTTTAACTTTTCTCGTGATAGTAGTAGTTCGGAAAGCGCGTTCCACAAAACATCGAGAACTAAGGCGACGCCACACGGTACGAGTGTCTAGTACGATAAATAACCAATTTCATAGCAAACCGATGAAATCGTAACGGTTGTCGTGTCGAAACCGGCTAGTCTCGTGGCTGTTCTCGTGCGAGGCACTCGTATCGTGTGATGTTGCCTTAAAACAAAGAGGCGGGCTGTTATTTTACTGGTTGGTAATATAAATTGTATTTGTTTTGTTTTATATACACTTTTTTTTTTTTTTTTTTTTTTTTTTTTGGGGGGGGGGGGGGGGGGATATTTTATTTAACGACGCATACTCAATAGATTTTATTTACGGTTATATGGCGTCGGACATATGATTAAGGACCACACATATATTGAGGGAGGACAACCCGCTGTCGCCACTTCATGGGCTAATCTTTTTTATTAGCAGCAAAGGATCTTTTATATGCACAATCCCATAGACAGGATAGCACATACCACGACCTATGATGTATCAGTCGTGGTGCACTGGCTGGAGCGAGAAATAGCCCAATGGTCCCACTGACGGTGATCGATCCCAAACCGACCGCGCATCAATCGAGCGCTTTACCACTGGGCTACGTCTCGCCCCGTGTTTTGTTTTGTTTTTGTTGTTGTTTGTTTGGTTTTTATTTTGTGGGGTGCAGCCTATAGGGAGTACAAAATAATTACTAGCAGAGTAAGACGCGTGAACATGAAAACCAGTTGCGATTTATAGGTTTAGGACATCAAGGTTCCTGTTTTGAAGGCCACATGCAGGTGATTATGAAAATATAGAAAGTGAAATAGATGTTAAAATGGCTGTTAATCACAGAAATGAGGCACTAGAAACCTAGCTGACAGGCAATAATAACTTGACACCAGTAACCGGCTAAAATCCAGGGTCATCCACATTTCAACTGAATGAGAGAAGTGGGGTTTGGTTCTCGCTTGATATGCGATAGACTGTAGAAACAGTACGATTACCCCACCCACCCTAACTCGAGTACTTGAGTGATCGCTTGAGGTACATAGTATATCGCTGGATCGAATCACGTCGGTCTATCTCATGGTCCATTCCCTGACGTAGTGAGGTAGCTTGCATGTCTCAATGGCTCGGAGAGCTATGCCAGCTGGAGCATCAGCTCCTGGTAGGGTCACTCAAGCTGGACTGGTCAAAGGGTAGAGACTAGACTAATATGGATCGGACAGACAGAGGACATGAGTCAAGAAAGACAACTGTCTAGGAGAAGAAACTCAAAAATCAAAACTGGGCTGGAGAGGCTCAGAATCCTAGTAAGGATACTCTCCTAAGAGAAGGAAAACACCAAACTCAAACACTGAAGTCAGAAAGAAAGAAATGTTTTATTTAACGACGCACTCAACACATTTTATTTACGGTTATATGGCTCAGACATATGGTTAAGGACCACACATATTTTGAGAGGAAACCCGCTGTCGCCACTACATGGGCTACTCTTTCCGATTAACAGCAAGGGATCTTTTATTTGCGCTTCCCACAGGCAGGATATCACAAACCATGGCCTTTGTGGAACCAGTTATGGATCACTGGTCGGTGCAAGTGGTTTACACCTACCCATTGAGCCTTGCGGAGCACTCACTCAGGGTTTGGAGTCGGTATCTGGATTAAAAATGCCATGCCTCGACTGGGATCCGAACCCAGTACCTACCAGCCTGTAGACCGATGGCCTAACCACCGAGGCAGGTACACTGAAGTCAAGAGTACAGAAGCTATACATCAGCATTAGCGTGGAAACCGAAAGGAAATGTCTATACATGCACCAAGCTCTATAGTCATTATCATGAATCACGTCAGTGGATCCATTCAACTGATTTGGGGTTTTTTTTTCGTGCCAACCAGTGCACCACAACTGGTCAAAAGGTTGAGGTATGTGCTTTCCTGTCTGTTGGAAAGTGCATTTAAAAGATCTCTTGCTGCATTAAGAAAATGTAACGGGTTTCCTTTAACGAATTACCAAATCCATTAGCCGATGATTAAGTAATCAATGTGCTCTAGTGGAGTCGTTAAACAAAACAAACTAACTTCCGTTCGAGAGCTAGACGGAAATTTGGACGGTTACGATCGCTCTCTCAGTCAGAGATTATTATATAGCGAAAACATGGAATGGCTGACTACAAAACGGTAGTCAAAGATTTCGGCTCTAATACAACAATAATCCTATGATTGACGCTAAATACCTTTACATTGATAATTTTCGAGTTAGCTGATAAGACATATTTCACATAGTAACCACTAATACGCACTACAGAAAGCAATCCCTCAGCTCCTACGTATTTAACCGGAACATTATTGAAAGGGGGTGCGCAGCTGTCAGTTTCCTCGTGTAGTTTGTGTAGTAATGTGTAGTATGTGAAATATTTGTTATCGACGAACTCGGAAGTGATCAGTGTAAAGGTATTTAGCGCCAAACATAGGAGTATTGTTGTATTAGAACAGGAATCGTTTAACTACCGTGTGGTAGGCAGCCATTCTGTGTTTTCGCTTTAGAGATATATCCGGCTGAGAGAGCGACCATAACCGTCCAAATGTCCGTCTAGCTTTCGAACTACACCCACCCTAGCTCGAGCATTCTCTAGCCCTGACTTTTTTTTTATATATTGAGTTAAAATATAAGCAGGAAAGGGTTAGAGGACACTCAAGTTACACCCACCCCATCGGTGGGTGAACCCATTTTTTCAGTTTCCAGTTTCAACCATTCTGCAGATGTTATGTCAACCACGTCGCAATTATCATGCAGAAGCCGAAATTTAAAATGTTCTGGGGAGTATCGTTAAACAGACATTCCTTTTCTTTCCAATGTAAACGAGAATGCTGACAGCCTGACACTACCAATGGGTTGCCAGCCATGCGTCGAACATATTTAATGGTTAGCAGCTGCCACATTAATATGTAAGTGCACAGACCGACCTACACGCTAATCACACGGAGAAAACAATATTTGTTGCCAAAATTTTATCTCCGCAGAAGAAAGAAAAAGAGAAACTGCTTTATTTAATGATGCTCTCGGCACCTTTTTTATTTACGGTGATATGGTGTCGGACATAATAATATTATTATAGACCACACAGATAATAACAGAAGAAAACACAGAGTCCAGATAGAACGATCGACCCTGCAACACATCATACCACAGGCGAGCGTTCTACCGCTGAAATACACCCAGTCACCGTATTATAGATTGGGCTATTTCTCGTTCCAGCCAGTGCACCACGACTGGTATATCAAAGGCCGTGGTATGTGTTATCCTGTCTGTGGAATGGTGCATATAAAAAAAACCTTGCTGCTAATCAAAAAGAGTAGCCCATGAAGTGGCGACAGCGGATTTCCTCTCTCAGTATCTTTTTAAATAAAACATCCCCTTCCTTCCGTATTATAAAAAAAGAAGTACATCTTGTTTTAAGGCCTATAACAATTTTTTTTTTCACAAAGGGGAGAGTATACACCACATGGAATATGAAACAACCCAAACATTCATTAACGGAACAACGGCCTAAACATGTTATTTACTCTCTGTGATCGACTTCATGTGGCTCAGCTTGCTACAAATATTTACAGAAAATAAAGGTTTTCCCCCACTGGGGTCTGCTATCACAGAATCTACTTTATGAAGACTACACAATCAAAGAGCTCAGAATCTACGAAACAGTTACATTTTTCCATTAGTAGAAAAGGATTTTATATGCACCATCCTACAGACAGGATGGCACATACAATGGCCTTTGATATACCAGTCGTGATGGGCTGGCTGCAACGAACAGAATAGAATAGAATAGAATAGAATAGATGTTTAACGACACCCCAGCACGAAAAATACATTGGCTATTGGGGGTCAAACTATGGTAAGTCCAAAACAGTAAAAGAGATAACCCAGTGGGTCAGCAACGGGGATCGATCTTAGATCCTAGATCGGCCGCGTATCAGGCGAGTGTTTTTCCACTCGGCTGCGTTCGGCCCCTACATAAGCCAAAGTCCAACAGAGTCCCAAAAGTATTTTCATATGTCGTGACTGCTTCTAGATCATTATCCAATACTTTGTCCATAGGAGGACAGCCACTTGCCAGGACTTTACATCCTTTCCAATCACTTTGTTGGAGGACTGCCACTCCACAACTGGTTTCACAAATCTAAACCAAACTGATTTGACAAAATACAAAGCTGCACAAGACATAGCTCCGTGACCATCCAATCGAGACAGTTGTGATAGCATGCAACCATGAATCACTCTTAAAACAGTGATGCACACATTGTCACAACTGTGTCAAGTTAAGTCAATTTAATAAAAACATGATTTGCAATAGCTGTCATTATGCAACTTTGAGATAGCACCTTTAATACCGGAAAATAGATCACAAACTCAAAATGGTTCTTGACAGTTTTGCTCAAAAGTTACTTATAAATGTCTATAAATATTTTGTTTTGGAGAGGAATAGGGGTAAACCATAATCAGAAACGGTCCCTCACATATTGTAACAGCAATGAAATTGACATATGTTGACCAAACTTTGTTATAGTGTGTTCCAATAAAGTTCACAAATCACCTGTTTACTGACGTATTTCTTTTAATTTCAAGAGTAAACACCACCTTGAACATCAATGAGAGCCAAAACAAGTAAATGCTAAATTAGGTAGACTATAATTAAATATATATTTACAAAATATTTACTTGTCTGTTTAATATGTAAGAAATAATCGACAAAAATAATTGTTATTCTATTTCCGACAGCACTATAGTCTGTCCGTCTGTCTGTCTCTCTTTCCGTCTCTCTGTCTGTCTTGTATCCGTATCTCTGCCTCTCTATCTATCTGTCTGTATCTGTCTCTGTTTGTGTCTCTCTCTCTCTCTCTCTCTCTCTCTCTCTCTCTCTCTCTCTCTCTCTCTCTCTCTCTCTCTCTCTCTCTCTCTCTCTCTCTCTCTCTCTCTCTCTCTCTCTCTCGTTACTAAACAAAAGCTACTTATACAGTATAGCAGGGAGAACAATATCTACACCCAGGGTTCCTCGAGGTATTTCCAGATTACAAAGTCGCGACCCCCTTTAGAATCCAGGGCCCGGTAACATAAAGCACTCGTAGCACTTACGTCAGACGTACACCATACATAATGTGCGGCGTACGTCTGACGTAAGTGTTACGAGTGCTTTGTGTTATCGGGCCCAGGCCCATTTCACTAAATATCGTAAGTTTACGTCTGCTACTAGCCGTTATACCGGTCATGCGTTTGCACGTGTTTGGCATCAATTTCATTAAGAAAATGACATCATAACGGAAACTAGAGTATTTTAAAGACAAACGAAAATGAAATATGTGTTCTTCTAACTATATTTTAAATTGTTGAACTATAATAGTAATAAGAATTGTGCTTTAGTCGTAGATTTACGATTACGTGCAAAACTAGGCTTACGATGTTTTGTGAAATTGGGCCCAGCCACTCCACAAACCTTCCCCATTCCATGCTGATATCACGATGTTTCGTATAAATACGACATATATCTGTGTCTGAGGTAGGCTGTTGATAGTGTACAGAAACGAGTTACTGACAATAACAAATGGAATGCATTATGACCCTGACGCGGTGTGCGTTATCGACTTTCATGACCTACATTTACTACTGTCCTCGTTCACATCCAGTATGCTGAAAAGCAAATCGGTACTAAGAAATCTTCACCAGTAGGTTCCAACAACTACAAGCAATACTGCGTTTAGAAGAGAAAAGAGTAAAACAACAGAAAAGGGAGCTCCTACCCCTACCCCTATCCCCCAAAAAAATCCACAAAAAAAACCCCACCAAAAACAAACCCCACAAAAACAAAAAACAAAACAAAAAACAAAACAAAAAACACACACCAAAATGCACAAAAGAGAAGAAAATGCCCCCGAATTCCCCTAAGAATGAACTTCCCATTCATGAGCCAAAGGCCGTGGTATGTACTACCCTATCTGCGGGATGGCGCATATAACAGATCGCTTGCTGCTAATCGAAAAAGAGTAGCCCATACAGTGGCGACAGCAGGTTTCCTCTCTCAATATCTGTGTGGTCCTTAACCATATGTCTGACGCCATATAACCGTAAATAAAATATGTTGAGTGCGCCGTTAAATAAAACATTTCCTTCCTTCTTTCCCCCATAACCGTTTTGTATGCCTATGCCCAAAACAATTTAATTATAATTATCAGTTACCAATTGCAATTTAAAAATATTTTGTCCTCTAACAACATTGTTTATGTTATTTTATTTCAGTTTTTCACTCGAAACAATTTATTGACACCTATCCGTGTGCTATTCCATTTAAAACTTAGTTTTCTGTTTGAAATTTAATAATTTATTCACACATATTGAATATGAAATATATTTTCATTGTTTAATCCACTACACATTTTCCAGCAACTATACAACCTAAAAATGTGCAAAATATTATCTTCTTATTTATTTTTAGAAATTAATTTGATTTTCTACTACGGGTGAGGGGAGCAAAGTATTATTTTCAGAATTATATTAACAGTGCCCACTGCCTTTCACGCCCGCTTCCGATGTATATTCAAATGCCAATATGGACGCCAAATTTTGCTCGTGCTCCGGTGACCTTTCATTCGACAAATGAAATCATCGTTAAACTAACGACGAAAATGTGTTGGCAATGGGTCATGTCAGACCTACAGACAGAAACATCCAAATCGACGTGGCAGTAAGTTCGAATCCAGGGTTGTATCTAGCCTCAAAATAACTGGGGTAGGGTGGGGGGTGGGGGTGGGGGGGTCGAGCGAGCAGTAGAATATATGAATCGGCATTAGAACCAATGAACCAAGGCGCAGTAATTGAATATTTTCTATAGCTAGAAAACATATGGACCTTTTAAAGTAAAAGGACATTTCTTTTTCATAGACTTTTTATTTTATCTTGGAGGAGGGTGAGTGCCCCCTCCCCGCTCCCACTGGGTATCGCCATGTAGTTTCATACTGGACTGTTACCAAACTCTAAATGCCAATCCGTACGTGGACCATTTGTTTTGTGTAGTAAAAGTCACGTGTGGCTTTGCATGCAAAAGAACACACGTGTGGCTTTGCATGCAAAAGAACACACGTGTGCTTCCACATGCAAAAGATAAACATTACGTTACAGCATTTCCGAAAACCTACTTATTATCGAACCCACACAACCCAAGAGAATTTGTATTCGTGATAGTGTGCAGTTCCTTGATTTATGAGTTACACAAGGTGCACGCCAGTTAACGATGACAAGGAACGACAGGCACCCTAATTTGGCACAGTGCAAACCGATACCCTTCTTAACTGGACAAATTTCTTTTCGTACCAAGATGTTTATAACATGATATACTACAGTAATACTGGTAAATACTAAAGAGCACCAGTATTGCCAGGCTAGTATTTCGACCTTGGGGTTTTCTGCCGAGTGGCAGCGTTGCTGTGCTGTAGATGTCGGAAGTGTGAGCGAACTGATCGGAACCAGATCGCTGTATAGGTTGCATTGCACCAAAGAGGGAGGGACGTAACCCAGTGGTAAAGCGTTCGCCTGATACGCGGTCGGTCTAGGATCGATCCCCATTGGTGGGCCCAATTAGGCTATTGTTGATCACAGTCAGTGCACCACGACTGGTATATCAAAGGCCGTGGTATGTGTTATCTTATATATGGGATGGTGCATATAAAAGATCCTTTGCTACTAATGGAAAACATGTAGCGAGTTTCCTCTCTAAGACTATTATGTCAGAATTACCAAATGTTTGACATTAAATAGCCCATGATTTATAAAGCAATGTGTTCTAGTGGTGTCGTTAAACAAAACAAAACTGTACCAAAGAAAACGTTCTCCAAGTTAGGAGATGCACTTTATCCAATATGTATGGAGTAAAAACAGCTGCCGTTCTGATTGGACATGATATGTGGCATTCATCATTTGTGCAAATACTATTTATATCCACTGCCAATAAACAAATACACTTTTTATTTGTTATACGGCTGTTATACAGTATATACAAGAGGTTGAAACGTGTGCAAGGTATCCCCAAAAGTGTACCTGCGATTTTCAGCAAACATTAGGGTTACTAATAAAAAAACCCATTAATTAAATCTCTTAAATGGAATGTGACCCCTATTTTCTTACAGGTAGATTAAATGTGAGGTTCCACACGTTTTATTGGTATTCTGCCTGGGTGTGTTGATACGCTGCTTATATCAGTTTTATTAGTAAACGTTAACATTATCGGCAATATGATTTGAATTGGTGCATTGGAACCAATACATATACCTGCTTCTGGATGCAATAAACACATTTGATGAAGTCTCCGAGGAACTTTGTAGGTTAATATATATGACATATGTTAAAGTTTTACCTACTTAAACGCAGTGAAAAACATAAAAACATGTTTTCAAAGCTATGTTTACTTCCATATTTATCATACGCAATGGGCGGGTGGTAAAGCGCTCGCTTGATGCGCGGTTCGTTTGGGCCCATTGGTCTATTTCTCGCTCCAGCCAGTACACCACTACTGGTACATCAAAGACCGTGGTATGCGCTATCCTGTCAATGAGATGGCGCATATAAAAGATCCCTTGCTACTACTAAAAAAGTAGCGGGTTTCCTCTATATGACTATATGTTAAATTACCAAATGTTTGACATACAGTAGCCGATGATTAATAATTCAATGTGCTCTAGTGGTGTCGTTAAACAAAACAAACCTTTTTACACATATGTTTGAAAATGGTTTAACGACACCACTAAAGCGCATCGATTTATTAATCATTGACTATTGGATGTCAAACATCGGGTAATTTTGACAAGAAACCCGATACATTTTTCCATCAATAGAAAATGCTTTTAACATTTACAATTATCAACTTTCTCAGCGGCTATAAAATACTGCAGGCGAACGTATAATATAGTTGTTAATTTTAACAAAAAAAACAAAAACGTTTCCACTAAAACCACCTTAAAATGGAAGTGTTATCCTACAGTGTTACAGAGAATGTTCATAAAAGCATACAAGGGAACTTTGAGGGGAGGTTTGGAGGGGTGAAAATTAATATAGGTCTATAATAAAATTATAACTGTCGCAAAATTTAGGGGGGGCTGGTCCTCTGCCCCCCCCCCCCCCACGCCAGATCCGCCCCTGCAATTACTTGTGAAGTACAAGTTATATGGTCAAAACTAGGCGGTGCTTAATTAATGTCCAGGCTAGAGATTTCGAAGCTATCTTAGCGCTACGATATCGTCAAACCGTCGTAAGCTATGACTTCACAACGACGCATGCTATACCCTACGACGGTTTTACGATATCGTAGCGCTAAGATAGCTTCGAAAATCTAGGCCCTGGTGTATGGCTAAATATTCGACGTTTCGTCAGTATAAAACCAACATCCTCGGAAGAATAAACAAACACTGGTGAGATGTAAACCAGTAAGGGTTAAAATAAAGAAGGCTAGCTTCAAAGTTAATTCAGTTGGCAATGTGCTTGGATGAAGTATATAAACATACATGAATACCAAGACTTTCTTTTTCAATTTTGATGAACCATTTTAAAATATGCGTCAAAATTACCTTTGAAAGAAATTGCGCAACATTTTCTATTTGGCTTTAATCCTGCAGGACATTTACAAATTCAATAGCACCAAACCCAACCCTCGTCTGCTACCGACCCTGGTTGTGATGCTTGTGCTCCCTTGCACATGTCAGCGCGGACGACCCCCCTCTCGCATCCCCACCCCCAAACGTTTTCCTGTCCTGAATGGAGGAGACGGCCAAAGTCAACACCTATGCCCATGACAGGCGTGTGCTACAACAGCTTGTTCTGAACGTACATGTTAAAACCTATGACCTGACATGACCTGACCTAAGATTGCTTGTCAGTTCAAAGTTTGTTTTGTTTAACGACACCACTAGAGCAAATTGATTTATTAATCATCAACTTCTGGATATCAAACATTTGGTAATTTTGACATAATAATATTATAATCTTAGAGAGGAAACATGGTACATTTTTCGTTAGTAGCAAGGCGTCTTTTATATGCACCATCACACAGACAGGATAGCACATACCACAGCCGTTGATATATCAGTCATAGTCTGGAACGAGAAATAGCCCAAATGGGGATCGATCCCGGACCGACCGCGCATCAAGTGAGCGCTTTACCACTGGGCTACGTCTCGCTCGTTGCTTCTTAGATACTACATAAATAATAAAATATGAACTTTCAATCGAAGTAAAATCAAATCTTACTGGTCACTCACACTCTAGGTCTCCGCCAGATCTGATCAAAGCAAATGTATGTAATCATGGTCAGGTCAGGTCATAGGATTTTACGTGCACATTCAGAGCAAGCTGTTGTAGCGCAAACCTGACATAAGCCAGCTCCTCTGTCCAGGACAGGAAGAGGGATGGGGTGGTTGGGAGAGGGGACCGCCCGCACTGGCAGGAGCAAGGGATCACCAGCAGCCCGACCGGAGTCGGTAGAGGGGGGGGGGGGGGGGGGTAGTTCTGGTGCTATGGAATTTTAAATGTCCCGTAGGATTAAATCTAAAGGAAAGTTGCGCAGTTTCTATGAAGGAAATTGGGCGCATTTTTGAACGGTTCACCAAAATATAAAGGGGAGCTACGTATAGTTTTGAACTTAGTATGCCGAGAGTAGCTCGTTAATGTAATCATGAGTGCAGACGACCTTATATCCCATGGGCGGATCCAGGATTTTGTAAAGGGGTCGCAAAATTCTAAAAGGGCAATTTAAGTTTATTGAGGGCAAATGAGCCGAGCTCCGAAAGGGAACGAGATCTGTACAGGGGTTTGGGGGCATACATCCCAGAACATTTGGAAATAAAGATGCTAAAAGACGCGTTTTCATGTTAATTTAGTGTTGTATATTGTGGGCGATAAATTAAAAAATAAAAGTCATTAAAAAGGGCATTTCAAACAAGCCGAGGATGTCACGGGACCAATGTACTCCTCACTCTGGATCCGCCAATATATCCAACCAATCAAAACACTGTAGGCATAAGCGTGGTCGTAGTCTACAGATAAATAAGAAATGACGCTGGCTAATGTCAGATCTATTAACATGAGATTGGACATAGTGCAGGTGGTCCCTCCTTCACCCACCCCAAACCTTTCCTGTCCTGGACGGAGGAACCGGCTGAGGCCGGTACTTGTGCCCAGGACAGGCGTGCGCTACAACAGCTTGCTCTGAATGTGCACGTCAAACCATTTTCCTTCCTTCCATGTCATAAAGTGATTTCAAGGGCGAGACGCATGATGCGCGGTCGGTCTACGATCGGGTTCCGTTGGTGGGCCCATTTGGCTATTTCTCGTTCCAGCCAATTTACTACGACTGGTATATCAAAGGCCGTTTTATGTGGTATCCTGTCTGTGGGATTCTGTATAAAAAAAATATCATACTACTAATGGAAAAATGTAGCGAGGTTACGCTATGTCAGAATTACCAAATGTGTGACATCCAATAGCCGATGATTAATAAATCAATGTGCTCTAGTGGTGTCGTTAAACAAAACACACTTCTTTTTTTCCCCCACAGACAGGGTAGCACATGCCACGGTCTTTGATGTCCCAGCATTTAATTTGCAAGACAGTGGATAGCAGACTGGGGAAGGGTGTTCGCATCGAATACGTAAATTCAACCAACAGTAAAAAGTAAAGTTTGTTTTATTTAACGACGCCACTAGAGCACACTGAGGCTACTCTTTTACGACCGGCAGCAAGGGGTCTTTTATTTGCACTTCCCACAGGCAGGATAGCACAAACCATGGCCTTTGTTGAACCAGTTATGGATCACTGATCGGTGCAAGTGGTTTACACCTACCCATTGAGCCTTGCGGAGCACTCACTCAGGGTTTGGAGTCGGTATCTGGATTAAAAATCCCATGCCTCGACTGTGATCCGAACCCAGTACCTGCCTGTAGACCGATGGCATAACCACGACGCCACCGAGGCCGAACTTGAACTAACAGTGCAACATGTATAATTTACCAACGATAGTGTGTTGCTTTCATATACTACTTGCCTGCGGCTAAACTGAATCTAGAATACAGCCCTAATTAATAACACACTTCTACTACAAGTGCAGGGAGTGTACGTTATAATAATCATTATTTAAGCAAATGTTTTTATCATCATCATCATCTTCATCGTCATCATCATCAATACATATCATTACCACATATTAATAATTTATTAACACTCACGTCTGTGCTGTTATTTATTTTGTTTAAGGGAAAGAAAGTTAAAATTTGTTTTGTTTAACGACACCACTAGAGCTCATTGATTTATTAATCATCGGCTATTGGATGTCAAAAATGTGGTAATTTTGACATATTCTTCGAGAGGAAACCTGATACATTTTTCCATTAGTAGCAAGGGATTTTTTATATGAAACATCCCACAGGCAGGATAGTACATACCACGGCCTTTGATATACCAGTCGTGGTGCACTGGCTGGGACGAGAAACAGTCCAATGGGCCCACCGACGGGGATCGATCCCAATCCGACCGCGCATCAAGCGAGCGCTTTACCACACAGACATATAGTGCAGCACTTGGTTGATAGGGTATGAGTGCAGTGGCGTAGCCAATATTTTTGCACTGGAGTGGGGATAGGGAGGGGTAAACACTCTACGTTCTTTTACGCATATTGTGATAGTGGTGGCAAAAAAATGTGTGATGGGGGCATGACCCCATGCCCCCTTGGCTATGCCAGTGAGTGGGTGGTGTTGGGATACACACACACACACACACACACACACACACACACACACACACACGTATATCCAGTGAGGAGTCTATTCTACAAACTATCACATAACCCACGAGTGCCATACCACTGAGATAACGTACATCCCGTTTTGATTGTGCGAAGCTAACACATTTTCTACATGGAACCGCTGATGATCCGGAACCGTTTCATATTAGTGAACGAGCGGCGGATATAGGATGGTGTAGGGGGGCGCTTGCAAATTCAGAAAGGAAGTAGTATACATTTGGATATTTAAACGGGTATAATAAAATAGACAATAATTCGACCTTGTTGTGTTGTTGTTGTTCGTTGTTGGGTTTTTGTTTGTGTGGGGGGGGGGGGGGGTTGTAATTAGGCTGAAATTAGGCCAAGGCTCTCTGAATGGAGAGCCAATACGTGTCATTATAAACGTTTTCTTTTATATATAAATCAATGGAAAAGATGCATCTTGATAATTTTGTTTTTCTATAAGACGAGGGAGCGGGACGTAGCCCAATGGTAAAACGTTCGCCTGGTACGAATCGGTCTGGGATCGATCCCTGTCGGTGGGCCAATTGGGCCGTTTCTCGTTCCAGACAGTGCGCCACGACTGGTATAACAAATGGTGTGATATTGGCTATCCTGTGTGGGCGAAAATACATATAAAATATCCTTTGCTACTAATGAAGAAAATGTAGCGGGTTTTCTTTCTAAGACTATATTATGTCAGAAAAAAACTAATGTTTGACATCCAACAGCCGATGATTAGTAAATCAATGTGCTCTGGTGGTGTCGTTCAACAAAAACGTTTTTAACTGACTACATGACTAAAAACTAAGATATATAATATATGACAGATTTATATGTCAGTTTTTAGTCATCTGGTCAGACATATTAAGTAAGTTACCGCTGTTTATGATGATGATGATGATGATGATGATGATGATGATAATGATGATAAAAAATAATTATGGTGATAATTATTCTGATAATAATTCCTTTTGTAACAAAACTATATTAAAAAATTAATAATAGTATCGAAACAATTTGCATTCATTAATCATTCATACAAATAAAAATTAAAAAATTAATGAAAGAAAACATAAATGTCTTACCTTTTGTATATGAAGACATACACCTTGATCCCGACCCCCTTGTATTCGAAAGCCCCACGGCGTACTCGTGTTCTTCCTCCTGAGGTGTATGTTGACCGTCCCGTCCCCCGGGTTCGAGTCTTCTCGCCGTAGTGTTATGAACACCGGCCCTCCTCCCTTCGACATTGCACAAGGAATGATTCAGGTGTAAACAAACCTGGCTGTTAGTCGCGGGTAAGTCTTACTAACTCAGGCCAGTACCGCCTGCAAGTTATTTACCTTTTTCTCGCACTGAACAATACCATAGTCGACTTCTCTCCCCTTCTTGGCAGCGTCCAACAGGTGAAATAAGCTATGGGGCCTGATAAAAACACTGACTTCTCGACGCAAAACTGTGTCAAGCTGTCCGCATACATCAGTTGGAATGTGAATGACGTTAATTTAATTTGATGAAACGATTGACAAGTTTTTAGGACGTGTCTTTCGGATGACCCCAATTTTACGGGACGCCAACCGAGACTTTCTATTATAACCCCGCTGTGAAATTCGTGGCATTGTAACGTTGTTATCAATCAATCAACGCGTCTGCTTTGATAAGAACATTATTTATGTCCACGTGATAGGATAATTTCATTTGGCGTAATTATATAATTATGTGACCGCAATAAAGGAGGGTTTAAGGCTGCGGAAATGATTCATCGGTTGAAGTTTTAATTTCTGCGCACATATATATAATGTATCTCTGTCATCGTTTAACATGTACACTATCTGTGTACAAGATGCGGGAAATAGTCCAGTTGTAAAGCGCTCGACTGATGTTAGGTCGGTCTAGGATCGATCCCTGTCAGTGGGCCCATTGGGCTATTTCTCGTTACAGCCAGTGCACCACGACTGGTATATCAAAGGCCGTGGTATGTCCTATCCTGTCTGTGGGATGGTGCATATAAAAGGGATCTTTTATATGCCCCATCTTTTGGGGTCACTTTAGTGATCACCTGACCTGTTTAGGGGCATTGAATTCACCCTGCACCAAATGGTGCAATAGTGTTGATGGTGTTAAAACCAGAGCCGGTTTAAGGATCCGGTTCCCTCCCATTCTGCCTACAACCCACTTTGCCTACACCCATTTTGCCTACAACCTAGTATGCCTGCACTCAGTTTGCCAACAGTATGAAAAAGTGTCATCCCCAGTTAAAGGGACAATCCTGAGTTTGCTGCAATTTTTAAGATGTTATCGACTAACAGAGACTTTTTAACGATTGTAATTACATCTCAAATATATTTTTCTGCATAAAATATTAGTGGCTGTATATTAAATGTGTTTCTGATCGTTCTAATATGTTTTACTAGGTTAAATTTCATTTTATTTCCTAAAATATATTTTTTCGTACGTACGAAATTATTTGAAGACAAAATCCAGTTTTGTCTTCTTACAAATATTAAGACGATCAGAAATACATTGAATATACAGACGCTGATATTCTAAACAAGAAAATGTATTTAATATGTAAGTTTAATCATAAAAATATTTTATTTTTCGGAAACATCTTACAATGCAGCAAACTCAGGAATGTCTCTTTAATAGTGGAATGATCCCTATTATTTTGTGTCTCAAAATAATCGTTTTTGTTGTGTAATAATCGTTTTTATAATAAAACATGTGTTTGTCATATTATTTTGTCATGTTATTTTATACATAGGGACCATACATGGAATGTTTCACTTTTAACTGGGGATGTCGTCCTTTCATACTGAGTGAAGGCAAAGTGGGTTGTAGGCAAACTGAGTGTAGGCAAACTGACTGTAGGCAAACTGAGTGTAGGCAAAGTGGGTTGTAGGCAAACTGACTGTAGGCAAACTGAGTGTAGGCAAAGTGGGTTGTAGGCAAACTAACTGTAGGCAAACTGAGTGTAGGCAAAGTGGGTTGTAGGCAAACTGAGTGTAGGCAAACTGACTGTAGGCAAACTGAGTGTAGGCAAAGTGGGTTGTAGGCAAACTAACTGTAGGCAAACTGAGTGAAGGCAAAGTGGGTTGTAGGCAAACTGACTGTAGACAAACTGACTGTAGGCAAAGTGGGTTGTAGGCAAACTAACTGTAGGCAAACTAAGTGTAGGCAAAGTGGGTTGTAGGCAAACTGAGTGTAGGCACACTGAGTGTAGGCAAAGTGGGTTGTAGGTAAACTGAGTGTAGGCAAACTGAGTGTAGGCAAAGTGGGTTGTAGGCAAACTGAGTGTAGGCAAACTGAGTGTAGGCAAAGTGGGTTGTAGGCAAACTGAGTGTAGGCAAACTGAGTGTAGGCAAAGTGGGTTGTAGGCCAACTAACTGTAGGCAAACTAAGTGTAGGCAAAGTGGGTTGTAGGCAAACTGAGTGTAGGCAAACTGAGTGTAGGCAAACTGAGTGTAGGCAAAGTGGGTTGTAGGCAAACTGAGTGTAGGCAAACTGAGTGTAGGCAAAGTGGGTTGTAGGCAAACTGAGTGTAGGCAAACTGAGTGTAGGCAAAGTGGGTTGTAGGCAAACTAAGTGTAGGCAAACTGAGTGTAGGCAAAGTGGGTTGTAGGCAAACTGAGTGTAGGCAAACTGAGTGTAGGCAAACTGACTGTAGGCAAAGTGGGTTGTAGGCAAACTGAGTGTAGGCAAAGTGGGTTGTAGGCAAACTGAGTGTAGGCAAACTGACTGTAGGCAAACTGACTGTAGGCAAAGTGGGTTGTAGGCAAACTGACTGTAGGCAAACTGAGTGTAGGCAAAGTGGGTTGTAGGAAAACTGACTGTAGGCAAACTGAGTGTAGGCAAAGTGGGTTGTAGGAAAACTGACTGTAGGCAAACTGAGTGTAGGCAAAGTGGGTTGTAGGCAAACTGACTGTAGGCAAACTAAGTGTAGGCAAAGTGGGTTGTAGGCAAACTGAGTGTAGGCAAACTGAGTGTAGGCAAAGTGAGTTGTAGGCAAACTGAGTGTAGGCAAAGTGGGTTGTAGGCAAACTAAGTCTAGGCAAAGTGGGTTGTAGGCAAACTGAGTGTAGGCAACGTGGGTTGTAGGCAAACTGAGTGTAGGCAAAGTGGGATGTAGGCAAACTAAGTGTAGGCAAAGTGGGTTGTAGGCAAACTAAGTGTAGGCAAAGTGGGTTGTAGGCAAACTGAGTGTAGGCAAAGTGGGTTGTAGGCAAACTGAGTGTAGGCAAACTGACTGTAGGCAAACTAAGTGTAGGCAAAGTGGGTTGTAGGCAAACTGAGTGTAGGCAAACTGAGTGTAGGCAAAGTGGGTTGTAGGCAAACTAAGTGTAGGCAAAGTGGGTTGTAGGCAAACTAAGTGTAGGCAAAGTGGGTTGTAGGCAAACTAAGTGTAGGCAAAGTGGGTTGTAGGCAAACTAAGTGTAGGCAAAGTGGGTTGTAGGCAAACTGACTGTAGGCAAACTGACTGTAGGCAAACTGACTGTAGGCAAACTAAGTGTAGGCAAAGTGGGTTGTAGGCAAACTAAGTGTAGGCAAAGTGGGTTGTAGGCAAGCTGACTGTAGGCAAACTGAGTGTAGGCAAAGTGGGTTGTAGGAAAACTGACTGTAGGCAAACTAAGTGTAGGCAAAGTGGGTTGTAGGAAAACTGACTGTAGGCAAACTGAGTGTAGGCAAAGTGGGTTGTAGGCAAACTGAGTGTAGGCAAAGTGGGTTGTAGGCAAACTTACTGTAGGCAAACTGAGTTTAGGCAAAGTGGGTTGTAGGCAAAATGGGAGGACACCGGGGAGGGAGAAATGACCTGGGGAAAATAACTGTACACATCATTGCGCCCCCCCCCCCCCCTCCAAAGCGCGGGAAACGTAGCACGTGCTACATGAATTAAAAAGCCAAACTTGTAGACAAAATACACGAACATGGACAAATATATATAGACAAAAACTGTTAAATATAATATGTAATGGATGTAATTATTTTAGCAGATTTTTTGTCGCAGTGCAACCAGATAATTTAAAAAGTATTTCTAAAACGTTGTCTATTGCAAATTTGTTGATTATAAATTATGTTTATGGTCATATATAATAATACATTATTTATTATTTTTTAAAAACCAAAAACATTCAGCGTGTTTCACTTTGAGAACCAAAGTAAACAATTAAGAAATACATTTTTCTTAGTGTTTCATAATACCATACATGTTAATTATATTTGTTCAGCATACTGGCATACATACCATACCATCATGTTAACTCACAGAAAAAGAAAGAAAGAAGTTTGTTTTGTTTAACGACACCACCAGAGCACATTGATTAATTAATCGTCGGCTATTGGATGTCAAACATTGGGTAATTCTGACTCGTAGTCATCAGAGGAATCCCGCTACATGTTTCCTAATGCAGCAAGGGATCTTTTATATGCACTTTCCCCATAGATATGAAAGCACATATCACGGGCCTTTGACCAGTTGTGGAATACTAGTTGGAACGAGAAAAAAAAAAGCCAATCAGTTGAATGGATCCACCGAGGTAGGTCCATTCTGCGACACAAGCACCTCAAGCGAACACCCAACTGAGCTAACCCCCTCCCCCCCGCCCCCCGTGGTTCCATTCTGCGACACAAGCACCTCAAGCGAACACCCAACTGAGCTAACCCCCCCCCCCCCCCGTGGTTCCATTCTGCGACACAAGCACCTCAAGCGAACACCCAACTGAGCTACCCCCCCCCCCCCCCCCACCGTGGTTCCATTCTGCGACACAAGCACCTCAAGCGAACACCCAACTGAGCTAACCCCCCCCCCCCCCGTGGTTCCATTCTGCGACACAAGCACCTCAAGCGAACACCCAACGGAGCTAACCCCCCCCCCCCCACACACACACACACACACACACACACACACACTCCCCATCCCATCCTCTACAAACAATTTCTTCAAAACGATATCACAGGACTTAATATGATGACACTTAGTTTTTCCTTACTGAATGCATGAAACGTCGGATAGATTCAGTTCATTTTCAACTTATTTTCGTGCTTGTATCCAATTAAGGTTCAAGCACGCTATTCTGGGCACACACACCTCAGCTATATGGGCTGTATGTCCAGGACAGTGGGTTAGTTGTTAGTTGCTAGTGGTTAGTGAATGAGAAGATGGTGAAGTGGTTTTACACCTGCCCATTAAGTCGTTAAAACTCGCTCTGAGTGGGAGCCGGTACCTGGCTGCGAACCCTGTACCTACCGGCCTTATGTCCGATGGCAGGCCTACAGGAAGCAATCAACAATTCACACGGCCCTCTTAAGGGCCACCTACATCTCACGAATGAGAGCTTATACTTAATTCAAATACATCAACGTTATAAGAATAAGAATAAGAATTTATTTGCGTAAAATGCGTATGTGGGCAATTCATTCATTTCAACTTATTTTCGTGCTTATATCCAATTAAGGTTCAAGCACGCTGCCCTGGGCACACACCTCAGCTATCTGAGCTGTCTGTTCAGGACAGTGGGTTAGTTGTTAATTGTTAGTGGTTAGTGATATACAAGAGGGTGTAGTGGCTTTACACCTACTCACTGAGTCGTAAAAACTCGCTGTGGCTGGGAGCCGGTACCGCGATGGCTTAACCACGACACCACCGATGCTGGTAGTCGAGTAGATTTTTGTTATTAGTCAGTGGACGTAATAGAGAAAATTATGCCACAGTGTTTAAAAACTAGGGTCTGTTGTTTTAAACTGATCCATTAATTCACTCACTCATCAGATGTGTGGAGGTGGGAGTGGGGAGGAGGGAGGGAATGCATTTTCAAATGGCTGCTTACTAAGATGTTTTTATATTGTATACCCAGTTAAGGTTCAAGAATGTTGTCATGGGGACACACCTCAGCCACTGGCATCCCCACCTCTTTTTTCCCACCACATTATATATTTTTTTGTCACCCCATAACATGATAATGTCGTTGAGTACACCCCCACCCCCCAGTTGACCCCTGAGCTGTCTGAGCTATCTGGGTTGGCTGTCTAGGACAGTGGGTTTAGGGTTAGAAGAAGAAAAATCAGTTTAGTGGCCTTACTAGTACATGTACATTTCGACACTGAGCCGTTGAAACACTGAGTAGGATCTTGAACTGGGAATCGAACCCAGAACCCTCCACGTCATGTGTGATACCATCATGAATTGTTCTACTTAGAACCCATACATCAGGCACGTGTGCTGAGGGAGGGTTTGGTGAGTCGACACCCTACACCCCACTCTGCTCGAATGTTTTTTATTTTGTTTCCACTACATTTTCCAGGGGAGTATGTCTTGATCCCTAATAACCCTCCCCTCTCCCACTTAAAATTTCTGAATCCGCCCCCGTGCAGATAGTGTAATATCTTATCCTTACCTAAAGGGAATTCATTGGTTGAGCACTATAGTTTTAAATTTAATATTTTTTTACAAACAAAAATGATAAATTATTAGGACTAATCACCGAGTGTGTGTGTGTGTACGTGTGTACATGTGTGTGTGTGTGTGTGTGTGTGTGTGTGTGTGTGCGTACATGTGTGTGTTTGTGTGTAAGTGGGTGTGTACGTGTGTGTGTGTGTGTGTGTGTGTGTGTGTGTGTGTGTGTTGTTTGTTTGTTGCTCTTCTTTTTTCCAATACAATTGCATTATATTGCAAAATAGAAAAACCCAAGAAACACCTAACCAGCCAGATCAGACATAAGAAAGGGTGACTTTAACACAACTTATGTCACAGGTAAAGTGTTCGACTTACACCCTTTTAATACGGTATGTACTTGAATTTCTCAGAAAGGAGGTGCTTGTCCCGGATCGTTTTGGTTTTTGCTATATCCTATGACTCCAGTGGTGAGGTTTCATTTCAAACTTGTTTTCGTGCTTATATTCAATTAAGGTTCGAGCACGCTGTCCTGGGCTGCGAATCCTGTATCTACTATCCGATGGTATAGTGGTAATATTACTGTGTGTGTGTGTGTGTGTGTGTGTGTGTGTGTGTATGTGTGTGTCTCTCTCTCTCTCTCTCTCTCTCTCTCTCTCTCTCTCTCTCTCTCTCTCTTTCTCTCTCTCTCTATATATATATATATATATATATGTATATGTGTGTGTGTGTGTGTGTGTGTGTGTGTGTGTGTGTGTGTGTGTGGATGGGGGTGGGATTAGTTCAGAAACAGTGTTGTAGGATCAGTCCCGCTTGATGGATCATTTAGGTTTTGTCTAAGCCTGTCCTCAACAATTGGCATATCATTGGCCGTGGTATGTGCTGTCATGATAAAACAAAATGCATTTTATATTAACATAGGGTTACGGCCATATTAAGACAGTGATGAATTTTACTTGTAGAATGCAGAAAAGTGCATGTCAGGACATCTGCATTGACCATAGTTTGACACCCAATAGCCGATTTATTTTTCGTGCTGGGGTGTCGTTAAACAGCTACTCTATTCTATTATATTCAGGACATCTAGTTTTCAAAAGTATACTGGGGAGTTTACCCCCGAACCCCCTAAAAACTTTGCTTTGTACCCTCGATCTGTCAGCACCCCCCCCCCCCAATGTCTACTTGTATATGTAAACAGGGCCGTACCCTCCGGGGGGGCAGGGGGGGCAGCTGCCCCCCCCCTGAGAATCTTGTCCTTTTTTTTATTATTATATATCTCCAGTAATAGCATAGAAATGTTTAATCTTTATAGTATGTTAAAAATTATTTATAAAATTTAGTGCCCCCCCCCCCCCCCCCCCCCATGGATTTTGGTCAGGGTACGGCCCTGGTAAACCTAGCCAAGTAGCCTACTCTTACCATATGAGCAAGACGGACATTTGCAATGCATTATAACTGTCGAATTGTCCGTCTTGGTCTCTTACGGTCAGAACAGTAGCCTACTCTTACGATTTGTACAATACGGACATTTGCAATGCATCATAACTGTCCAACTATCCGTCTTGCTCTCTTACGGTCAGAACAGTAGCCTACTCTTGCCATATGAGAAAGATAAGACGGACACATTTGTAATGCATTATAACTGTCCAAATGTCCGTCTTGCTCTCTTGCGGTCAGAACAGTAGCCTACTCTTGCCATATGAGAAAGATAAGACGGACATTTGCAATGCATCATAACTGTCCTAATGTCCGTCTTACTCTCTTACGGTCAGAACAATAGCCTACCCTTACTATATGAGAAAGACGGACATTTGCAATGCATCATAACTGTCCCAATGTCCGTCTTACTCGCTTAGGTCAGAACAGTAGCCTACCCTTACCATATGAGAAAGATAAGACGGACATTCGCAATGTATTATAACTGTCCCAATGTCCGTCTTGCTCTCTTACGGTCAGAACAGTAGTCTACTCTTACGATTTGTGCAATACGGACATTCGCAATGCATTATAACTGTCCAAATGTCCGTCTTGCTCTCTTGCGGTCAGAACAGTAGCCTACCTTACCATATGAGAAAGATAAGACGGACATTTGCAATGCATCATAACTGTCCCAATGTCCGTCTTACCCTCTTACGATCAGAACAGTAGCCTACTCTTGCCATATGAGAAAGATAAGACGGATATTTGCAATGCATTATAACTGTCCCAATGTCCGTCTTACTCTCTTACGATCAGAACAGTAGCCTACTCTTGCCATATGAGAAAGATAAGACGGATATTTGCAATGCATTATAACTGTCCCAATGTCCGTCTTACTCTCTTACGATCAGAACAGTAGCCTACTCTTGCCATATGAGAAAGATAAGACGGATATTTGCAATGCATTATAACTGTCCCAATGTCCGTCTTACTCTCTTACGATCAGAACAGTAGCCTACTCTTGCCATATGAGAAAGATAAGACGGATATTTGCAATGCATTATAACTGTCCCAATGTCCGTCTTACTCTCTTACGATCAGAACAGTAGCCTACTCTTGCCATATGAGAAAGATAAGACGGATATTTGCAATGCATTATAACTGTCCCAATGTCCGTCTTACCCTCTTACGATCAGAACAGTAGCCTACTCTTGCCATATGAGAAAGATAAGACGGATATTTGCAATGCATTATAACTGTCCCAATGTCCGTCTTACTCTCTTACGATCAGAACAGTATCCTACTCTTGCCATATGAGAAAGATAAGACGGATATTTGCAATGCATTATAACTGTCCCCATGTCCGTCTTACTCTCTTACGGTCAGAACAGTAGCCTACTCTTACCATATGAGAAAGACGGAAATTTGCAATGCATCATAACTGCCCAGCTATCCGTCTTACACTCTTACGATCAGAACAGTAGCCTACTCTTGCCATATGAGAAAGATAAGACGGACATTTGCAATGTATTAGCACAGTCCAAATGTCCGTCTTGCTCTCTTGCGGTCAGAACAGTAGCCTACTCTTGCCATATGAGAAGATAAGACGGACATTTGCAATGCATTATAACTGTCCAAATGTCCGTCTTGCTCGCTTGCGGTCAGAACAGTAGCCTACTCTTGCCATATGAGAAAGATAAGACGGATATTTGCAATGCATCATAACTGTCCAACTATCCGTCTTGCTCTCTTACGGTCAGGACAGTAGCCTACTCTTGCCATATGAGAAAGATAAGACGGACACATTTGTAATGCATTATAACTGTCCAAATGTCCGTCTTGCTCTCTTGCGGTCAGAACAGTAGCCTACTCTTGCCATATGAGAAAGATAAGACGGACATTTGCAATGCATCATAACTGTCCTAATGTCCGTCTTACTCTCTTACGGTCAGAACAATAGCCTACCCTTACTATATGAGAAAGACGGACATTTGCAATGCATCATAACTGTCCCAATGTCCGTCTTACTCGCTTAGGTCAGAACAGTAGCCTACCCTTACCATATGAGAAAGATAAGACGGACATTCGCAATGTATTATAACTGTCCCAATGTCCGTCTTGCTCTCTTACGGTCAGAACAGTAGCCTACTCTTACGATTTGTGCAATACGGACATTCGCAATGCATTATAACTGTCCAAATGTCCGTCTTGCTCTCTTGCGGTCAGAACAGTAGCCTACCTTACCATATGAGAAAGATAAGACGGACATTTGCAATGCATCATAACTGTCCCAATGTCCGTCTTACCCTCTTACGATCAGAACAGTAGCCTACTCTTGCCATATGAGAAAGATAAGACGGATATTTGCAATGCATTATAACTGTCCCAATGTCCGTCTTACTCTCTTACGATCAGAACAGTAGCCTACTCTTGCCATATGAGAAAGATAAGACGGATATTTGCAATGCATTATAACTGTCCCAATGTCCGTCTTACTCTCTTACGATCAGAACAGTAGCCTACTCTTGCCATATGAGAAAGATAAGACGGATATTTGCAATGCATTATAACTGTCCCAATGTCCGTCTTACTCTCTTACGATCAGAACAGTAGCCTACTCTTGCCATATGAGAAAGATAAGACGGATATTTGCAATGCATTATAACTGTCCCAATGTCCGTCTTACTCTCTTACGATCAGAACAGTAGCCTACTCTTGCCATATGAGAAAGATAAGACGGATATTTGCAATGCATTATAACTGTCCCAATGTCCGTCTTACCCTCTTACGATCAGAACAGTAGCCTACTCTTGCCATATGAGAAAGATAAGACGGATATTTGCAATGCATTATAACTGTCCCAATGTCCGTCTTACTCTCTTACGATCAGAACAGTAGCCTACTCTTGCCATATGAGAAAGATAAGACGGATATTTGCAATGCATTATAACTGTCCCCATGTCCGTCTTACTCTCTTACGGTCAGAACAGTAGCCTACTCTTACCATATGAGAAAGACGGAAATTTGCAATGCATCATAACTGCCCAGCTATCCGTCTTACCCTCTTACGATCAGAACAGTAGCCTACTCTTGCCATATGAGAAAGATAAGACGGACATTTGCAATGTATTAGCACAGTCCAAATGTCCGTCTTGCTCTCTTGCGGTCAGAACAGTAGCCTACTCTTGCCATATGAGAAGATAAGACGGACATTTGCAATGCATTATAACTGTCCAAATGTCCGTCTTGCTCGCTTGCGGTCAGAACAGTAGCCTACTCTTGCCATATGAGAAAGATAAGACGGATATTTGCAATGCATTATAACTGTCCAAATGTCCGTCTTGCTCTCATGCCGTCAGAACAATAGCCTACTCTTACCATATGAGCAAGACGGACATTTGCAATGTATTATAACTGTCCCAATGTCCGTCTTGCTCTCT
Organism: Gigantopelta aegis; assembly: GCF_016097555.1. Lineage (NCBI taxonomy): Eukaryota > Metazoa > Mollusca > Gastropoda > Neomphalida > Peltospiridae > Gigantopelta > Gigantopelta aegis. The sequence goes on from NC_054706.1 coordinate 26,267,802, forward strand.
TGCGGTCAGAACAGTAGCCTACTCTTACGATGTGAGGAAGACGGACATTCGCAATGCATCATAACTGTCCCAATGTCCGTTTTACTCTTTTACGGTCAGAACAGTAGCCTACTCTTACTATACGAGCAAGACGCACACTTGCAATGCAGTACAGTGGGTGTATTTTAAAACTGAATCGGAAGTACAATTTATGTATACATTTATGTTATTATTGTGCTGTAGACCCTACATAAATGTATATTATGTTTATTGCTTTGCCCATATAGTCGGCCTCAGTGGCGTGGTGTTTACGCCGTCGGACATAAGGCTGGTAGGTACAAGGTTCGCAACCCGGTACCGGCTCCAACCCAGAGCGAGTTTTAACGACTCAATGGGTAAGACTACTACATCCTCTTCTATCTCACTAACCACTAACAATTAACAACTAACCCACTGTCCTGACAGCCCAGGGCAGCGTGCTTGAACCTTAATTGTACATAAGCACGAAAGTAAGTTGAAGTTAATGAATTGCCCCATATACGCATGTTACGCAAATAAATTCTTATTTTTATATGAACGTTGATGTATTTGAATCAAGTATAAGCTCTCATTCGTGAGATGTAGGTGGCCCTTAAAAGGGCCTTGTAAATTGTGTTGACTGCTTCCTGTAGGCCTGCCTACATTCTGCAATCCTCCTCGATTATCTTACTCAACCGCGGCCTGTGTGGGAGTGGGTTCCTGTCCTGTCGCGGACTTGGGATTTCCTTTTGGATCTGCCGGTGCCTTTGGCTTCTTCCCACCTTTTCCTTTTCTTTTTCCGCCTTTCTTTTTTTTGGAGCTGGCTCCTCGCTTTCGTTTCTTTGAATGAGATTTAGACTTTTTGCTTTGAGACCTCTTTCGCTTACTTCCCCTCGAACGACCTCGGCTCCTGGATCCGCCTTTTGTCCCACCTCTCTTACTCGTCTTGGCTTCTACCGGAGACCTAGTTCTTGATCGAGTCCGTGATCTGGACACAGATCGGGATCGGGATCGGGAAGAAGTGGATCGCGATCGCGATCGCGATTCTGTCATTTTGATGTTTTCAGTTTCCAATGACTTAAAAAATGAATGACGTCATACAATGCGTCAGTTATATTTATAGCAGTCAGACGGACGTAACAGAAGCTACTTACGAGTTTGTTTACGTTAACGTCTTGTCGTCTATTCCAAACAGTTTTGTGTTTGTTGATAGTGTGTTTCTTTAACATATTAAAATGACAACATCATCTAGTCTGTTATTAACTAGTTTTATGCACTGAATAAAATAAGTACTTGCAGTTTTAATGTAAGTTCTTGTATTATATTTGGCTAAATAGGTATTTATCACAGTTGTTGGTTAAAAACCCACACCATATTTGTTTTCAACAATATATTTTTAGCTGGAAATGAGACAGCATACACATTATGGTATATAATACTAACAAGAAAATTACTTATATATTTAACTATTACAATACCAGATGAAAACTTATAAAATCAATTTAAAGTTACCGGCCTCGATGGTGTCGTGGTTAGCCTAAGTCATCGGACATAAGGCTGGAAGGTACATGGTTCTCAGCCCGGTACCAGCTCCCACCCAGAGCGAGTTTTAACGACGCTATGGGTAGGTGTAAGGCCACTACATCCTCTTCTCTCTCAGTAACCACTAACAATTAATTAACAACTAACCCAGTCCTGGACAGACAACCCAGATAGCTGAGGTGTGTGCCCGGGACAGCTTGCTTGAACCTTAATTGGACATAAACACAAATATAAGCTGAAATGAAATAAAGTTAAAGTTTGTTTTATTTAACAACACTACTTGAGCACATTGGATGTCAAACATTTGGTAATTTTGACATAATAGTTTTAGAGAGCAAAACATTTACACATTTCTATTAGTAGCAAGAGGTCTTTTATATGCACCATCCCACAGACAGGATAGCACATACCACGGCCTTTGATATACCAGTCGTGGTGCACTGGCTAGAGAGAGAAATAACCCAGTGGGCCCGCCAACGGGGATCGATCCTAGACTGAAAGCGCACCAGGCAAGCGCTATACCACTGGTTTACAACCCCCCACAAATATAAAGCAGTCTTCATTACAATTCTCGATTCACCATTCCTACTCAGGACCCATATTCACAAAAAAGTGTAAATTTACGTCTACGACTAGCACTTACGTCTGCCGTAGATTTACGTTTACGTGCAAGAAGCACCTTATTCTCAAAGATGGTCGTAAATGTAAACGTAACTTAGTTGGATGTAAATCTACGATTTAACACTCTCACTGGAGTAATTAATAAAAACACATTAGAAACGATGGCTACCGAGTAAATAACAAATGCGCAAAACGCAATTTTGTTTGTCGTCTGCTAACAATAACATTGCGAACAGTGAACCATGGCAGTTTGGTATTGGTGGGTATCCGCGTTTTGGTACGAACTTGAGGACATTTCTTAAAAAGGAAAAGATAACTCAGGAGAATTTGGCCGAGTCAAAAACATCCGTTCGATCACGAACAAAAATATCGCGTTCGCCATCGCAAACTGCTTCATTTATTGGAAATACTGCTAGTTTCCGTAAATAATAGTAAATAACGGCGATCGTGCTTGATTTATTATGTGTACACAACTTACGTGCAGCGTTAGTTGCAACCTGAGGCACTCATATTTACGTCCAACTTTACACGTAACTTACGTTTTCGTTGTTTCGTGAATAGCTCTTCAGTCGTAGATTTACGTTTACGTGTAAAACTAGGCTTACGATATTTTGTGAATATGGGTCCTGTTCTCCAACTATGAAGTTGTGTATAGAGAACGTCATGATTGATCCCCACCCCACCCTCGGGGGCTACAATCAGACCTTCGTTTTTGAAAAACCCAGGAGCGCTAAAAATCGCACTCCTCAAAATGCTTACGAGGAGGGGATGGGTGTGTGTGTGTGTGTGTGTGTGTGTGTGTGTGTGTGTGTGTGTGTGTGTGTGGAAATCACACACCTCAAAATGCGGAGGGGGAAATTGCACCCCTCAAAATAATCAGAATTAGAGGAAAGAGACAGAGGAATTGCACCCATGAACATGATTAAGTTTGAGGAGTAATGATTTCTAAATTAAATATCTTAAGGGTTAATGTTTTGTGTTTTCAAAATAAATATCCTAATTTAACTAATATGATGGTTATTCTCAAAGATGAAGGAATGGGCCATTGCAGTCTTACACAAGAAAAAGAAACACCATGAACACAATATTTATCGATTTCTTATGTATTATATGCATATCATGTTGCATTACAATTCTGAATCATGATTGCCCATTAGACTATTTCTCGTTCCAGCCAGTGCACCACGACTGGTATATCAAAGGCCGTGGTATGTACTACCCTGTCTGTGGGATGGTGCATATAAAAGATCCCTTGCTGCTAATCGAAAAGAGTAGCCCATGAAGTGGCGACAGCGGGTTTCCTCTCTCAATATCTGTGTGGTCCTTAACCATATGTCCGACGCCATATAACTGTAAATAAAATGTGCTGAGTGCATCGTTAAATAAAACCTTTCTTTCTTCTTTTTTTTCTGAATCATAATAATCTGTTGACTATTTATGAATAAGGAATTGAAACTAATTTGTTTGTGCTTATTCTGTTTTATTTAAAACAAGTACAATAATTTTGGTTTTCATCACAGAATGATATGATTTCTCCATTGACACAAACCTGTGAACTGAATGTAAAAGTGTAACAACCACATGGCACAGGGTTATCACATTTATCATGATATCATAATATACATGTTATGTACCTTAAAATTCTTTATTTAAAAAAAACAAAACAACAACAACGAACAATGTCATAACAGAGAAAATGTCAACATCTATTGTTTTCTACCCAAATATATCTTACTACAATTTTTATAAATATATTTTTTTTACAAACAGGATTAGCTTTCATTTTCGGTGTACTGTAGTTAACACGTCATTTATTATACACTCGAATCATAGCAACCCATTAAACAAAACAAAAACAAACAAATAAACAAACCTAACGTAAATTTAATTTTAAAATATACATGCTTTACACTCGGTAAATTGGAATTACTGAGTTGAAATTAAATCGGTGTGTTTGTTTCAGATGCCCGTCAACCGATCACATGTACTTGAAATCTGACTACCAAGGTCAATCTTCTTGGCTTTAAATCACGTGGCAGTATCGTGAAACAGAAAGTAGAAATGTCTGGAGTACGTCGCTATGCTATTAACAAAAACAAAACCTGCTTTACTAAATTCGTTTGTTGTTGGTGTACGCGTTTACTGTGATATCAACACGTATAAACATTATACACATCATAGAATTATTGGACAACGCACCTATTATTTTTTCTGCACGTGATCAAAACGACGACAGTGAAAAATAAATTTTGCGATCATTACCTGCATTGTACGAAATTAAACAAAACAAAACAAAACCGACGAGATCTTAATAATAAGTGAACTCCTAGCTGATTGGCTCAGTGTAAAAATAACCAACCAATCGTGTTTCAATTTATAAAATGTATTCTAGGAAGTTCATTGTGAACAGAATGGAAAGGTTTGTGGCGTTGGGGATTGGATTCAATAAACAATTAAAATGGCAGAGTTAAAAAAAACATACAAGCGTGATGTCTTCAATTTAGGGGCGCATTATTTCGCGCCCGTCAAATTGAGTTGTCCCCTTCTTGCATAGGCGTACGGGTTCCTATTTTGGGGGGGGGGGGGGGGGGGGGCAGGCTGATGTTTGCCCAAATTAAAAAGGAAATCTGGATAACAAGATTTATTCATACAAAGTTGCAAACGATTGATTACACCTTTTTCTTCTTTTTTTATGGGCTAAATGAAGGAAATACATCATGAAAAGGTTTCAGGCCAGCTCATTTTGCCCGAATATCTCAATCGTTTTGGCCCCCTCCGACTCCCCCAGCTCCCGTCCCCGTTTTGTACGCTTGTGCCTTCTTGCTGCATGGGGTGCGAGCGTGTTCCCCGCAATTTTCCTCCCCCCAATATATATATATATATCAATGTGAATGGACGATTCATTGAATGACCTATCTCTTTTTTGTGTACATGTATATTTGATAAAATAGATGACGTTTAATGATGTTACTAATATCATAATTATGATCGGTTCTATTAACTAAATCATTTCTTGCCGAAATATTTGGGCGAGAACTGCCGCCTTTGCCGACACGGCATCGACGACTACTACTACGACAATGACTACAACTACGACGACGACGAATACTACTCCTACAACTACTACGATGACGACAACCGTAGGCGCACGGCCTCCCATTTAAAATGCATAATAATTCGTTTGCAACCTTATATAACCATTATTTAGGGGACTACAGGTTTTATCTCCGTCCTTCTGTCTGTCTGTCAGTGTCACTATAGCACTGGGTAGGAAGCGGGGGGTGGGGGGTGCGGGAGAGAGAAGATCAAGTTTGACTTTTATGTCAATTTACCTAGTTTTGACAGAGTTATGGCCCTTGAACTGAGGAAATATGAAAATGTTTTCCAGACGTTTTTTTGTTTTGTTTTTGATGTCTCAAGAATGACATTCAGTTGAAATTTTGTGCATATAGTTATTATATGTACTATCACAGATCACGTTTACCTTTCATGGCAATTTACTATTTTTTTAGATTTAACGGTGCAGTCAACACAATCATTTTATTTACGGTTACATGGTGTGGACATATGGTTAAGGACCACAAAAATGTTGAGAGAGGAAACCCACTGTTGCCACTTCATGGGCTACCCTTTTCGATTAGCAGCAAGGGATCTTTGATATGCACCATCCCACAGAGAGATTACTAGTAGTACATACTACAGCCTTTGTTTCACCAGTTGTGGAGCACTGGCTGGAACGAGAAATAGCCCACGGGGATCGATCCCAGACCGACCGTGAATCAAGCGAGTGCTTTACCACTGGGCTACGTCCCGTAATTCAATTTAGGGGATATAAAAATGTGTTGGGGCGGGTAGGGGACATGTATTGCTTTAGCAGTACTCTCAGAATGCTTATTAAATAACATTATCTCAAGATCAAAATAGGATCAGACTACATATCATTTCATCAAGTGACCGACGGGTCTTTCCCTCTTGTTTTTTTCATAACAAAATTCGAAAAATGGGTAATGAGTAATAAATTATAAATATTAGTCTTGTGGTTTAGATTAAATTGTGTAATAATAAACAGATTGCCAAATGTTGCAAATTTAAGTGTGGAAAATTTATGCACAACCATGGAGGAAATGGTTTATTTAACGATGCACTCAACACATTTTATTTACGGTTATATGGCGTCGGACATATGGTTAAGGACCACACAGATATTGAGGGAGGAAACCCGCTGTCACCACTTCATGGGCTACTCTTTTCAATTAGCAGCAAGGGATCTTTTATATGCACCATCCCACAGACAGGATAGCACATACCACGGCCTTTGATGTACCAGTTGTGGTGCATTGGCTGGAGCGAGAAATTCACAACTATGGTGTCAAATGTTTAGGCCCAATATCCATAACAATTAATCGGCTCGGCGTTTCGGCGGTCATAGAAAAAAGGCCTTAAATATGTTTAAAAAAAAAATATTTAAATGTACAGAATTACGTTTGCACTTCATCCAACGCATAGAACTGTTCATTATTATTATATTGACCATGTTTACATGCACATTGTTATTAACAGCTTCAAGTCATAAAAGTGAAACACCAATTTTTTTAAATAAATAAATTGTGAAACTGACTCACGTGCAACTTGCGTCAGCTGTGGAAGCATTCATTATATATGATGGGGATCAGTTTGATCAGTTTGACTTTTCGATGTCCCGCCGATTAAAAAAAAAAATGGGGAGTGGACTGGGTGGTTTGAGGGACGGATGTTTAAAACCAACTTGGCTATCAGACTATTTTGTTCCACACCAGTAACAACTTGCACCGGTCACTTTGCTGCGAATCTGTGACCTCTTTATCTGTCCGTTGTTGTCAACTGCTGATATGTTATAAATTTAATTTAATTTAAAAAAAAAAAAAAAAAAAAAAAAAAAAAAACAAAACAAAACTTTTATACCGCAGCGTTGACATATTTTTTAAAATTAGAATAATTAAATTATTATCCTAAAACTTATGATATTGATATATTCCGATTGACACCTTAAATCATTCACTCTATATTGACTATAATAAATTTTAAAACCAAACACATGATGTAATTTAACTGACCGACAACCCTTGTAGATTGCTGAAAAAGGAAAACTATTAGTAGTAATAAAGGAAAAGGAGGTTGTGTGTGTGTGGGGGGGGGGGGGGGGGGGGGGGGTATTGCGGTTTTGAGAGAAAAGAAGTGAAATCGACAAATAAATGTGTATGTGGCTTGCCTACGTGAAGTCTGTCACAAGCGGCTAACAAAAACTTCATTTTATTTGTATTATTCTTACATGTATTATTATTTAGGGTGGGTTTTTTAATTTGTGTCTTTTTTTTTTTTTGTTTTTGCCAATGCAGGCGCGTATGAAATAATGTTAGAAGGGGGGGGGGAGGGGGTCTAGACTGGCGAGCTACGTTTATGGGGGGTGGGGGTTGCAAAACAACGTACAAAGGCGCATGTGCAGAAAATTGAGTACGGGTGTCTAGACTGGTGAGTGATGTTTTTAGGGAATGTCGGGAAAATATTTTTAAAAAGAAAATTCGGGAAGGGGGAGGAGGGTAGGCCCTGAAGCACACCCCTGTGCACACGCGCCTGCAATATCATTATTTTTGCGGCTGAATTTACCAACGGCCCAAACGATCGCGGGTCTGCAAGTTGCTTTGTTAATAGATTTCCAAAAGGAACTTGAATACAGGTTTTATTTGAGGCTGTTTTTATTGTGGATATATTCCCTCTGGGCCCCATTTACATTTTCTTCACTATCTGTACCAATATCATTATACATTTATGTTTACCGCCGATTTGACAAATGATCGTTAGTCGTTTCGTCTGCGAACTGCTTTGTTAATATAAAAATGCGTTGGGAGTGATTTTCGATAGGAACTTGGGTACGCAGGCAGTGGTAACAATATCCGGGTGTGGGGGTTTGGAGCACAATCTCTAATGGAGGGGGCTCAGTCTCTAGTGGGGGAGGGGGCTCAGTCTCTAGTGGGGGAGGGGACACAAGCCAATTTTAAAAAATCTTTATTTAAATATAGGAAAAAAACAACAAAAAAACAACAACGTACATATTCGTCCACAAGTGGGAGGGGTGTGTGCTACACGTGACTGGAAGAGGTTTTATATGGGGATGTTGTTGCTGCAAATACGTTATATCTAACCCCATTTACCTTTTCACTAGCTGTACCAATATCATTCTGTTTACCGTCGATTTGACCAACGATCCCAACGATCGCCGGTTGTTTGTGTGCTGATTTGTCAATATGAGAGTTGGCGTGATTTCAAAAAGGAACTTCGGTAGAGGTTGTATCTGGGGCTGTTGTTGTTGTTGCAAGAATATTCTCTCTAGCCACCATTTACCCTTTCTCCTCTAGCTGTACCAATATCATCTTTAAGGCCGATTTGTCCAACGATCCGAACCATCGTTTCGTCTGCGAGCTGTTTTGTTTAATTAATGTGAGTTTCCTAAAGGATCTTGGATACAGGTTTTATCTGGTGCTGTTGTTATGGGCCCGGTATATTATATCTAGCCCCCAATTACATTTTCTCTACTAGCTGTATCAGTAACATTGTATACTTGTTTACCGCCGATTTCACCAACGATCGCCGATCGTTTGTGTGCTGCTTTGTTAATATGTGAGCTGGCGTAATTTCAAAAACGAACTTGGGTACAGGTTTTATCTGGTGCTGTTGTTATGGGCCCGGTATATTATCTCTAGCCCCCAATTACATTTTCTCTACTAGCTGTATCAATAACATTGTATACTTGTTTACCGCCGATTTGACCAACGATCGCCGATCGTTTGTGTGCTGCTTTGTTAATATGTGAGCTGGCGTAATTTCAAAAAGGAACTTGGGTACAGGTTTTATCTGGGGCTGTTGTTGTTACTAGTGTATTCTCTCTAGCCACCATTTACCCTTTCTCCACTTGCTGTACAAATATGTTTACCGCAGATTTGACCAACGATCACCTGTTATTTCGTTTCATAACTCCTTTGTTAATAGTTATTGTGAGCTGGCGTGATTTCCAAAAGAAACTTGGGTTCCTGATTTATTTGGGACTGTTGTTGTTGCGGGTATATTATATATATATATATATATATCCCTCATTTACCTGTGTTCCAATAGCTGTACCAGTATGCTTACTAGTTTACCTTTTTTACCAACCGTCCTATGTTATTTTGTCTAGGAGCTTTTTTTAATAACTGAAAACGTGTCAGCAATTACAAAAGGATCGAGTGCGGGTTTTATATAGGGCTGTCATTTACATGTTCATTTGATTTTGATTTGGAAAAACGTGTAATCATAAAATATGCCATTTCTCTCCAATAACCGTACATGCATAACTGTGCGTTTACCAACCCGATTTACGAAAAGAATTTGGGTGCAGGTTTGTCTGGTGTGTGCGTCGTCCCCCCCCCCCCCCTCTCTCTGTGTGTGTGTGGGGGGGGGGGGGGGGGGGGTCTGGGGTTATTTACTTTTATTGTATTTTTATTAGGGTCTTTTTCTTCAAATATATCAGTTTTGACTTTGTTTAGTATTTATAATATTGTGACATTAAAAAAAAAAAAAAAAAAAAAAACAACAAAAAAAAAAAACATTTTTATTAAAATTTTATTTTTAAGCACACAAAATTCAGTGCAGCGGGAGTGGAGAAACAACAGCAGTCTGAAGATTGTATTCATCCACGCTATATTTGTTTTATATTTTCACTTTCTGGACCGTCACCCCCCCCCCCCCCCCCCCCCCCAAAAAAACAAAAAAACAAAAATTAATAATTATTATATACAATCATGCTCCTCACAACCTAACCACAATCCGAACTATGCAAACTATTTCTCTTTTACACCAGACGTCTCGAATACACAGACTCCAGACGTCTCGAATACACAGACTCTCAAAGGACGCAAATCACCACACCATGCACGAGTGTTAATTCCCTCTTTTCCACGCGTTATATGGGATGGCCGGTAATTGTAAAAGGTGGGGGAAAATAGGTGTCATTGGGTGGCGATGGGGCACAACTAGGCCAGTTGGTTCTATCACATAAAGAAAGTACTAGTATATCAGGCCCGTACGCGGGCTTTTTAATGGGGCGGGGGGGGGGGGGGGGGGGGGGGGAGGTGTGAATTGTTCGTGCTGGGACCAACAATGGGTAAGACTCGATAAGAATAACGTTATCTAAATTTTATAGAAAAAAACCTGTGGATCTTTGGTAAAAAAAAAAAATTAAAAAAAAAAAAATAATAATAATAATAAAAAATCGACACCATATGCGCACGGTATCAACCGAAGGTAAATATATACATGGAAGATGACGCTACGGTACTACATATAGCAACTGAAATTTTAGATGTATACTCTGCTTTTATAAAGTCTAGGCACGGATTTAGATTGCCCCTATCCCCTTAATAAAAAAAAAAAAACCTACTTATATTCGCGCCTGGATGTTATTTATTGTTGCGATCTATCAGCAGTGATGACAGTAAATTGTCCTATCTTCCTAGAAAAATCAGTCAATCAATCAATTAATCAATTAATAAATAAAGTAAAAAATAAATGAGATGACGAAGATTGGTTTCATCCACACTTAATTTACTTTGTTTTTAATTTATGATATTTGGACCGTCTTTAGATTTCTTTCTCTTTTTCAGGTATTTAATACAGTAAGTTCAAAGCCAAATAATAAGAAGACAAAGAAGAAAGACCGTTATAGTAGTGTCTGATATATTTTATGCATTTGTAGAATAAAATAAAATTATCAAGATATATTAACCAAAAACGCATTTAATGGTTAAAGAATTTAACCCCACCCCAATAATGAAATTAAATATCCCAGAATGCACCCACAGACATCTTGAATTAACAAAAAAAAGAGAGAAGAAAGTCTAAACATCATTTATATGGCATGTAATCGGAGGAGGGGACTTTTTTCTTCTTGTTTTAACCAAAGTGAGTTACAGGTTCTATTCCTACCCTCACCCCGAGGTGAACCGTTCTAAAATGCGCCAAAATTCCTTCAAGAAGGGGCGGAATTTACCTCAGTCAATTGAGCGCTCGCTTGAGGTGCTTGCGTTGCAGGATCGAACCACCTCAATGGATCCGTTCAAATGACTGAGGTTTTTCTTGTTCCAACCAGTGCACCACAACTGGTCAAAGGCCGTGGTATGTGCGTTCTTGTCTGTGGGAAAGTGCATATGAAAGATCCCTTTCTGCATTAAGAAAATGTCGCGGGTTTTCTCTATTGACGAGTCAGAATTACCAAATGTTTGACATCCAATAGCCGATGATTAATAATCAATGTGCTCTAGAGGTGTCGTTAAACAAAACAAATTTCTTTTTTTTTTTTCCTTCAAGAACTTGTGCAATTTTTCTCTAACGGAATATTCAAAATTCAATAGCATCAAAATTGCCCCCTCTTCCACCCACCACAACCATTTTCCTTTCCTGGGCCGAGGCACTTGCGCCCATAACAGGCGTGCGCTACATCTTGTTCTGAATGTGCAGGTAAAACCCTATGACTCTATTGGAAATTGTCTGTGATTAATTTATGGGAAACTTAACTGAAAATACAAACTTTTTCCTGGAAAGTACAACTTGCAGCAATTCACTGGAATCACATTTAGTATTCGATAGAACCACAAGCACTGTCCATATTATTTTGTTTAGAATGCATAGGATAACCAGCGATATCGGTATTGTAGTGAATTACATTTTGGCGAGATGGTCGGGCCACAAGGTTTGTAAAAGTGTACTTCGAGCCCCTTCCGGTACTTAGTATCTTTCATGCCGAGTGTGTCTGCGACTGTAGCCAGGAAAAGAAGAAGAAGAAGAAACGTATATAATTAAATTAATTAAAAACAAAAAAGAAGAAATTAAATTAAAATTGACGGGCTCCTAGGCTTCAGCGTAGTCAGCCTTGTGGATAATACGGCCCTGCACGAAACTTGGAACAGAATCCAAGTTTCTGTTTCTCCCCTTTGATGATCCATGCATATATATATATATATATATATATATATATATATATAGATATGGAGAGAGAGAGAGAGAGAGAGAGAGAGAGAGAGAGAGAGAGAGAGAGAGAGAGAGAGGTTATTACCAGAGTGTTTTTCGGTATCGTCAATATCATTATTTTTATTCCTAATATATGATACTGACAATACCGAAATACACGAGGGTAATAATCTCTTTATCATATAAGCTCAAGCTTAATACAACGTGTTTTTGTAAACTGTACACGCAATTTTAATTCCGTTCCGTCATTACTAGATATTCAAATGACGTAAGAATATGTGGCGCGGTGTATTTTTGAATGGAAATGACGTCAAACTCGAATGACATCATTTTGGATGTCCTTACATCAAAATAAAGTTATGCCTAACGTTTTTTGTTTTCTGAACGCTGGACAGCTTTCAGTGTCAAATTGCCATTTAAATGTTTATCACGAAATGAAAAATATTTGGTTGTGCACCTGACAAACCATGGAGTGTCGGATTCGTACGTTTGCTAAAATGGATCAAGGCTAAATAAGTACTACCGAGACCTCGCGCGCGTGTATGTATGCAGATATTTATTGTATTTAACATGATTTAAATATTTATAAAGCATTATACAGATTACATTCAGGATTCTTGTCGGGATTTCTTTTTACACAAGTTATTCAAAATTTTGTTCGGTATTCGGAATAAAATTAAACGATACATATGAAATTTGAGCTATGGTATATATAAAACATTAGAATCAGGCCCGTAGAACGATATCTGGAGTTGGGGAAGGGGAGGGAGCACAATCTGTAGGGGGGGGGGGGGGGGGGAGCAAAAGCCATATTTTAAACCGGGTTTATAAAACTGGGGCTATAGTCACCCCTCCGACGTCTCGATTGCTATCGACCTAAGAATGGTCAGAAATGTAACTGTATTGCATATACAGCTATTTAAATTCGAAGCAAGATTATTTAACCTGAGAAAGATGTAAGTTTTATTTAGCCTATAACATATTAGACTAGCCGACAGCTTGATAATATAGCTACAAACTCAGGATGGTCTCTTTATTATAAACTCATGAGGGTTTATTATGCGTACCAGTCATAAGATACTTCGTTTGAATGTTTGAAGCAAACATATTAAGATCCATGTCAGGCCCGTAGCCGGGGGTGGGGGTGGGGGTGGGGGTGGGGGGGGTCGAGGTATCGGACAATCCCCCCACGCAGGATTGAGAGTTCCGCTCAAATGAAACAAAAATTCGGATTTTACATATAAAAGTCCTTGTCCCCAAATGACCGGGATAACGTAGCAAGAACGTCTGTCTGAGGTTCCATTTGCTGAAGGTTCGATCCTCCTCAGTGGGCCCCGTTTGATTATTTCTCGTCCCAACCAAGGATCCATCAAAGGACGTCGTGTATGCTATCCTGTTTGTGGGATGTGAGAAGTATGCCATGTATCATTTATTATAAATACATTGGTACGACTGAAAACAAACGGTTTCTTGTCGTGGCTCTGTGACTAGTCCATTTTACATGCATACCACAACTTAATGTAACTTGTTAACGTATATTTCGCAACAAAAGTTCGTGTATTATTCTCGAGTGTAACCGGCGTCATCTCATTGTTTGGCAAGGGGTTATATATATATATATATATCGCGTTTGATGAGTTCCGTTTACATTAAATTTCGATCCCCCCACCCCGCTAATCATTAATCATGCTGGCTACGGGCCTGAAGTTATATACAATATTCATAAGTTAGACCAAAGATCAAATTAGGATCGTATCGGGATGCATGGGTCTACCACTTTGGAAAAGTTGCTGAACTTTGTTATGTATAATCATGTACGTTATAAAATCGTGTGATACTTGCATACCATATCGATATATATAGGACTTCTCCCTATGCTTGTAAATGTGTATCAAAGTACTGATGGTATCGCTAACGATCTCGACCAATGTTCTCAGGTACAAAATACAAAATACAAAGTAGTAACCAAACACTATTGTACATACAGATATATGTTTACTTCAAGCTGATATTCATGTAAAGAAGAAGATGTCATCTTCTAAATTCTCCAAAACAAACAACGCAAACAGCCGCGTTTACTCGGTTTCTAATGTCATGCTAAGTTGTAGGTTTGACAGCTCATATATGTTTTAAAACTTCGTAAATATCAGCTATTATTTCAAGTGAAGTTGTATGTATCTGATATAAATGATAGTGAAAATAAAATAATAAATAAAATAAGATAAATAAATCAGTAAATAAATAAATACATAAATAAATAAATAATTCGTGGACAGACATGTGACATTGATTAGTAGTTGTACGACTGTCTTTTTTTAAAGGGACATTCCCGAGTTTGCTGCATTGTAAGATGTTTCTAACAAAATATTTCTACGATTAAACTTTCATATTAAATATATTTTCTTGTTTAGAATATCAGTGTCTGTATATTCAATGTGTTTCTGATCGTCTTAATATTTGTAAAAAGCCCAAACTGGATTTCGTCTTTAAATAATTTCGTACGTACGAAAAAATACGTTTTAGGAAATAAAGTGAAATTTAACCTAGTACAAATATTAGAACGATCAGAAACACATTTAATATACAGCCACTAATATTTTATATGCAGAAAAATATATTTGATATGTAATTACACTCGTTAAAAAGTCTCTGTTAAAACTTGCAGCAAACTCAGGAATGTCCCTTTAATGAAACGATAAGGGGAAAATGGAGCTGTGATCAAGGTCTATGTGAGTTAGGGATTTTGTTGGGGGGTTTTTAGGGGGAAGGAGAGGCATATTTTATTAAATTTTAAATACTGATACATGTGGAGAATTAAACATCACTGGTAAATCCCAATCTAATTAAAATTAGCTCCACTATTACATGTGGATCTAACAGCAGCGCGTTGGAGCTCATGTCCAGTTGACCTTTCATTCGACCAATCAAAACCTTACTTGCAAAATCATGCCATTGACTTGAAAAGAATTTGAAAACATTCGAGATTATGCCGAGGGTATACGAAATGATTCGGGTGAATTACGAAGTATGCCGGAAACTAATTTCAATATAAAATTTTATATAAAATTCGTTTCAAGACGAAAAAAAAATAAAAAAAAAAATAAAAAAATGTGATGGTATAGACATAAAATCTGTTTATGCTAGTATACAATCCAGAGTTTATTACTGCACTTTTCCCCCTGTTTTTTCAATGTTGAAATAGACCAACAAGTTCGCCTATTGCATAAATAGTCTCGACCGATATTTTTAGAATTTGTATGCTCCCGAATAACGTTATAAAAGGCGAAGTGTAATTGGTCGATATTTAAATTGTTATTTTTAGATGAAATGTCACCTGGACATGGGAGTCCATGCAATGCTGTTAGATCTACTGGTGAGACCAGTAGAGCTAATTTTAATCAGATTGTGGTAAATCCGCGTGAATATTTAACTATAATTCTAATTGTCAAAAGTAGCAAACACATTCCACTAAAGTTAATTTTATTGTATGAATCTTTTAATTTTGCGCTGTTAAAATACCCTTGACAGGCGGCTCCAGAGACTTCGTCTAAGTTAATGTTTCACTGCTTTTGGTCTTAAACCATTCCGATGTAAACTTTAAGTAGACCGTTTTTCGCAGCCATTTTAACATCTTATACGAAATATGTACGTTAGTCGCTAGAGATTCACAGCTCCTACGAAGCTACTCACGACGCTCATGACAACTGTCGATCATGCCCCCCAATTTGTATATAGCCTCGATACCGTCCAATTCGGCAAGGGACGGTACTCTTCGCGCACATGCGCAATGGGGATGTGAAAGAGGTCTGTTGTCCGTACACTGCAATATTCGAAATTCCGAATACACAAAAATCGAATCGAATCGAATCGAAGCTTCGCGACGATTTCGAATCGAATCGAATATACGAAGCTTCGCAGAGGCCTACCTAATATATTTTTTATTATGCTGTTCTAAGTCAAATTTTAATATATTTTTCAATTGTTCTTTGAAGTCATTTAATATTTGGTTTTAATAATTTCTCTTAACTAATGGTTACACAGTGATTAATTTTTGAACAACTGGCCCGATTTGCATACTTGGCAACGGTCGATTCAACCGATTGTCACATACAATGAAGGTGGCATTCTGCAACAGTGTGACGTCATCTCATCACACACACACACACACACACACACACACACGATTAGACCATACTGCTCGGGGAGATCAAACATCAAAACAAACGGAGCCCATGATTTTGTTTATTCAAATTATTGCATTGACTTTTTAAAATCACCCCTAAAAATGCAGTTAGTGTTATTTAGCACAATTAATTTATTAATTTATATCCAAAAGATAATAATTATTGCGAAGACTAATCGTCGAACAGCGCACTGGCTAGTACTTAATCCATTATGGTGACCCAGACAATCTGTTAGAACTGTCCCTGATACAAGACGCACGAGCTGCTCGAGAAATAGACATTGTTTTAGTTTTGATTTGGGCTTGTAGGTCAAAGAAAAAGCCGACATGAAATTGAGAACGTTTTATCATCTAAGCCAAATCGCAGTTATTTTCATGTTGCAACATAATATTTATAAAGTTTGTTTGTTTTATTTAACGACGCCACTAGAGCACATTGATTGTTTTATCTTATCGGCTATTGGACGTCAAACATGTGGTCATTCTGACACTATTTTATTTTTTTAGAGGAAACCCGCTGGCGCCACATTCAAGTTCAAGTTCCTTTTATTGCCTTAAGTTTTACAACTCATCAGCATCATACAAACAATATAGCATATATTATACAGATATGTACACAATAATGTACAGGATAATGGTGGAGAGTGATTTAACATTATAGACATATATAATACAAAGTATCACAGTACTGCTGACTTATATCACATAAAGATATAGGTCGTTATTACATAAGAGAAAATTTAAAATACTTGAGGTGCTATCGGAATACACATGTATGATGCACTACATTGTACATCACTATTAGCATTACGTCTTTATTCCACTAGTTCATTTCTTACCTATTTGCCCGTTGTAAATATTTCCCAAGGTTATTAAGATCTTTATTATTGTCAGTTCTTAAAAGTTGTATAAGCTTGAAAACACTTGTACGTTTATAATAATATTGTTTTATAAATTGTTTTATAAATTGTAGCAGTCGGTATTTTGTGCGTGAAGCTAGGTTCAACAAAGTTCACAACACCAGCTACGGGTTAGGGCATCATCTTTTATTCATGTAAACATAATACACAAGACACACCCTGCAAGGATTAAAAACACAAACGTTAACAATATGGTAAAAACAATACAAATATATCCCTATCGAGGTAAAACAAACATTCAGGCATATATTAATGAAAAACATTGCAAATCATAGAAAACCGTCATTAATCATTAATTATCATTCTGATGATTATGAATCATCATCCTCTTTATCCTAAATACTGTCATCACGATTATTAATCATGTTAACATACATGTATATATATATATATAATAATCATTTCGTGACCACCAATTATAAATCATTGATTATAGCAAAGGGGAGATAATTTATAGTAAATAGGGTTATTTAAATGATTGTAATTATAATTATTATTTGACGTAATAAAGCTTTATCATTAATGAGTTTATGAAAGAAAGGATATAAATTACAAGAGTATATTTAAAATTACAAATATATAAATATTAGACTTAACCTGTAGCTTAACATACCATATGAATTACACGTAGGCATTGTGTTGATATATTCCATAACAACTGGGGAAACCTGCATAAAAATAAATTCATAATATCAATTGTTTAGTATATGGTTTCCATATATCTATTATACATTCAGAACTAAAACATTTAAACTAATTCATTCCAAAACCAATGCTTTGGTGTAGTTCGTCATAAAAACAATTGATTAAACGTAGCTAAATTATTAACTCAGATAAGCTAACAACTAAAACAGAAACTTCACTTAAATCATAAAATATATAGTTTTGACAGCAGAAAACAAAGATGGCTGACATTCATTATGTCACGCCCTGTAATCCATAATAATTAAAAGGCAGATTTATTATTAAATATTATATGTTGAATTATTCATTAATCATTACCAGGAATAGAAAATTAGGCATTTACTATTATTATTTAAGTTTATCTTCTATAACAAATTAATACTAACCTTTAAATTAAACTTCTACTATTTCTCTCTTATCTGAACTTGTTTCTTCAAATACTAAAATAATTCTGTCCTGTCTTGTCAGATACATGTGAGTATTAATTATCCAATGGGAGAGAAAGAGACAAGGGTCAAAGTTTAAAGATAGCTTGGGTGTTTGTATTGTAGCTATGGCTACCAAAAGAGCTCACACTGACTGCACTGATGTGGTCACGCGTGGTTGACCAGCATACACGAACATATCACAGGTACAGGGCAATACTAGAAAAAGGTGATAAAATGTTAATTATAGTGATATGTTGTTCAACCTGTAGTTGTTACAGCCTGAAAATAAACATTAATGAAATACATACTAAATACCATACTTAAAGGTACATACTCCTCTATGAACCTGAAATTAAACATTAATTACATAAAACCTATATGCTTAAAATACACGTGTACTACATTATATCATTGTATCTTGGACATTGTAGAATGAAATGGTACTCATCTTCTACTTCATTTGTATTACATACTGTACATAATCTTTCTGATCTTTCAATGTTTCTGTATCTACCAAATTCTATATTTAATTTATGGGCGCAGAGTCTAAATTTTGTAATTTCTTTCAATTGTGTAACGTCCAACGGTTTTGTAAGATAACTTTGCAATTTAAATTCAGTTAATAAATATTTATACAAATTACCTTTTGACGTTGCTGTTATTCTATTGTAAGATTGTTGCTTGAATACATCACACAATCTTTGCTTAATTACACTGTAAGTATTATTATCAACTTCCGTTAGACTCCATATATAATTTAAACCAAGTGCATTTAGTTCCTGTTTAACATCCATTAACCAATTGTTATCAAGCTGATCCATTTCCTCATATATAGCCATTGATATGCAGTTATTAGTATTACGTAGTTTGATCCAGTATTTAAAAATTCTTAGTTTTCTAATAATATACAATGGAAAGCTTCCTAATTCACTATATACAAAATCATTACATGTCCCTTTCCGTACACCCAGTAACTTTTTACAAAATTGTAAATGAATCTTTTCAACGTCTTGGCCAGGGTGGAAACCCCATACTTCCGATCCATAACTAAGAACACTGTTGACATAGGTATCAAATACAGATAGCATTGTTTCAATATTAAAATAATTATTTTTACATACGTTATGAATTGAGAATAAAGCTTTACGACCTTGTTCCGCTGCTCTTTTTTTGTGTCCTACTAAATTTTCCGTTATAATAAAATAAAATACCAAGGTAATTAAATTCATTGACAACCTCTAGTTGACAACCATTATAGAACCACTTCTCATTATCTCGAAGTTTGCCTCCATTTCTAAAAACAATAATTTGGGTCTTAGTTGTATTTACTGTTAAATCCCATTTACTTGTATAATTAGATATTGAATCAAGCATTTTTTGCAATCCTTCGGGTGTTTCAGCTAGAAGCACCATATCATCGGCATACATTATTAGAAATATATTTAACATTTGTATATCAACATATGGACAATTATCTGATAGGCTACTCTTTTTTTTACGATAGGCAGTAAGGGATCTTTTATTTGCGCTTCCCACAGACAGGATAGCACAAACGATGGCCTTTGTTGAACCAGTTATGGATCACTGGTCGGTGCAAGTGGTTTACACCTACCCATTGAGCCTTGCGGAACATTCACTCAGAGTTTGGAGTCGGTATCTGGATTAAAAATCCCATGCCTCGACTGGGATCCGAACCCAGTACCTACCAGCCTGTAGACCGATGGCCTAACCACGACGCCACCGAAGCCGGTACATAATATTTGTTTATATTACTAGTTTTTACTGTGGTGTTCTTTAAAAATTTACCTTTTATGAACATTTATCTGTACTTTATATTGTCAGAAGTTAAAGTATATTGTTTAATGACACCACTAGAATACATTGATCATATGCTATTGGATGTCAAACACCACGTTGTCATCAGAAGAAACCCCGCTACATTTTTTTTCTAATGCAGCAAGGGATCTTTTTTGTGCTCTTTCCCACAGACAGGAAAACACATATGACAGCCTTTGACCAGATGTGGTGCACTAGTTGGAACGAGAAAAAAAACAATCAGGTGAATGGATACACCGATGTGGTTCGATCTTGCGACCCAAGCACCGCAAGCGAGCACTCAACCGATGCCTCAAGATATTGAGTTGAAATATTGTGTACACGTTTATTGTTAAATTTATTTAGCATTTTTGTACTTACAATTTTGAATCAGTTGCAATTTTAACAATATTTGTCCTAATGCCTACAATTTTTACTGAATGTGGCAATCGGTGTGTGTGTGTGTGTGTGTGTGTGTGTGTGTGTGTGTGTGTGTGTGTGTGTGTGTGTGAAACCAAGTGAATATTTCCTTTTCTGAACAGATCAGGCAACCACTATGGGCAACCTTGGGAGACATCTCAACACCAACTAGGTCCCATTAACGAGCTACTCTCGGCATACTAAGTTCAAAAATATATATAGCTCCCCATTTCTATTTA
Organism: Gigantopelta aegis; assembly: GCF_016097555.1. Lineage (NCBI taxonomy): Eukaryota > Metazoa > Mollusca > Gastropoda > Neomphalida > Peltospiridae > Gigantopelta > Gigantopelta aegis. Next base: position 26,288,686 of record NC_054706.1, read on the forward strand.
GGCGGACCGTTCAAAAATGCGTCAAATTTCCTACATTCAATTTGGCTTAATCCTACGGGATATTCCAAATGCCATAGCACCAAAACCACCTCCACCTGCTACCGATTGGACGTGCTACTCTCTTACACCTGCCAGTGCAGACAGTCCCCTCTCCCACCTACCCCAACCCTTTCCTGTCCTGGATGGAGGAGCCAGCTGAGGCCGGCACCTGTGCCCATGACAGGCGTACGCTAAAAGAGCTTGCTCTGAATGAGCTCGTTAAACCCTATGACCTGACCTAACCTGATTATGAAAGCACTCCGTTTAAAATTTCAGTCAGGTCAAGTCATATTTAAATTACACATTCAGAACAATTTTGGTTCTTACTGACGAACAAAATTTGAGACCACTGTCTGCATTTTTATTTTTGGTGAACCCTCTAAATTTGTGCCCAACTTTTAATCTAGTGTACACTTGTTTGACTGAATTAGACTAAATGTATTGCATATTTCAGTCCATTGCATTTCCCCTTCCTCTCCTACTATATAACCATTAACACAGGCACCAAGCGTTAGCCAGTAGAACAATACTGTAGAATTACGTACTTTACATGAACATGCACGCTCTTTGAACTGAATACACATTACGCAATATGGTTGTATGGCTCTTGGCTGTGTAGCTTTGTACTTGCTTTGGTGGTCTGTATGGAGAGATGGTAAAAACGCATGCACGTACACCTGGTTGCGATGCAATACACATGAACACCTGTGCATGTGCAGATGCAGACTATGACATAAAAACAAGTTTGTCAACTGGATTTCGAATACGGTTTTTTAAAATTTGTTTGTATGTTGTTGTTTTTTGGTTTGTTTGTTGTTATTATTTTTTTTTAGTTGTTGCTTTGATATTGCAAGGACTGTGCAATCACGAACAAGCTTCATTTTGCCAATCCAATCTTGGAATAGTGGCAGTCCTCTTACTGCCGGTGCAGGAAGGATGAAGTTGTCTTGTGCCTTGCTCGGATGCATTCATTTAAGTCTAGAATCGTGGTCGATCCCCGCCAGTGGGATTATGTCTTGTTCCAGCTACTAAGGCATGGGTATGTACTAACATGGGGGGGGGGGGGGGGGCATATTTATAAATAATAAAATTGAAGTGGAGATATTTTGATTTTTTTTGGGGGGGGGGTGGGGTGGGGGAGGGATATAGCCTATAACAATGACCGCGAGGTGTATTTGAAAGGGGTGGAGTGAGTTGGGGGCATGGTGTCGGTTCATTGGCCTGGGAGATGAAAATAAATGTATTTCACGGTCTGAACATGCTGCCCTGAGAAAAGTTTGAATTCAGGTGTTAAAATGTCACATTTCCGGCCTTCTGAACAGAGTAACTGGAAAAGTGGGAGAACGAGGACTATTATGTCGGTACCTTTTAGGATATTAACATTTATTCCATTGATAGAAATATAACGTTGGATAAAAATGGGACGGACATGGAATTTTACCCAAAATATACCAGATTCTTCTTCGTAGTCTTTTATTATTTAGTTTTTGTACTTATTGTAACGCCTGAAAAAAACAGAAGAAAATAAATCAAAATATTATAAACCAGTAAAAGATTTAGCGTGGATGAAATAAATCTTAAGAAGTTTTCCCAAAATAAAATTGTATGGATCAAATTAACAGGGGAACTATACCGGGTCCGCAACAATAACAGCACTAGCACTAGATACAACCTATATTAAAGTTCCTTTTGGAAATCACGCCAACACACATTTACATATTAACAAAGCAGCTCGCAGACGAAACGACTTGTGATCGTTGGTCAAATCGGCAGTAAACATACATGTATAATGATATTGGTACAACTAGTGGAGAATACACCTGCAAAATAAACAGCTCCAGATAAAACCTGTAACCTAGGTTCCTTTTGCAAATCACGTAAACACATTTATGTAACTAAGCATATCACAGACCGGCGATCGTTTTTAAAGTTGGCGGTATAAACACATACTAGTGTGCATGTATGGCTACTGGTGGAAAAAAAAGAGGCATATTTCATTATGGGGTGTTTTCCCAAATCAAATTGAATGGATAAAATTAGCATATAAATATATTTGACATAAAAAAAATTTAAAAAATAAAAAATAATAGTAATAAAAAAAAACCGGAATATTTTCCCCAAATCAAATTGTATGGATTAACACTGAAAACAAATGTATACATACACAAAAAACAAACAACAGTAGAGAGAGATATCAACAACGAAAGTCCTAGAAAAAGAAAATATACATATAGCTGTAATACAAACAGCCCCTGTACCGAAGTTCTTTTTGGAAATCACTCCTACACACATTTATTTAACAAAGCTCGTAAACGACATGTAACCCGCGATCGTTGTGATCGTTGGTCAAATCGATGGTACACGTTTACAGGTAATATTGGTATAGTTAGTGGATGAAAAGGTAAATGGGTGCTAGAGAGAATATATTTGCAACAACAACAGCTACAGATAAAACCTGTACCCATGTGCCTTTTGGAAATCACGGCAACACACATTTATTTAACAAAGCAGCTCGCAGAGGAAAGGACCAACGATTAGCGATAGTTGGGATCGTTGGTAGATTCGGCGATGAACATACAATGAAAGATAGTTTTGTAGGCACATTTTATTATTATTGACCAATTTAACGAATTTAATGAATGAATGAATGAATGTTTAACGACGCCCCAGCACAAAAATACACATCGGCTATTGGGTGTCACAAATGGTAAGTACAACAAACATGTATATGAAAACATTATTTATATATTTACGTAAAACCACTGTGTAAGGAGCTGTGGGGGAAAAGTACAATATAATACATAAATCAAGGTAAGTATATTTTAAAACTTTGTATGGAAGTGTTTTAAAAACTTTACAATTAATTCTGGATGGAGTTTAAAAGATTCTAAAACATTTCTGTCGCCAAATATAGACTGTCGGCTTGAGATGATCACACTCGACCAAAATGTGGCGCAGTCAGTGTACACTGACAATGTTCACACTGAGGGGGGGGGTGGGGGTCCTTCTTTAAAATACATGAATGCGTCAAATATGTATGGCCGATGCGGGCACGGCACATGACTACTTCATCCTTCCTGCACCGCCTGTAGGATGACTGCCACTCTCCCAGGACTGGCGTGACAGAATGAAGTTTATTTGCAACCGCACCGTCTCAATCATCTTGCCAAGTCGAAAAGATATATTGATTAATATGAAATTTAAAATCACTGTAGGGGACACCAACATGGACATGGGGCAAGTTCAAAGCAGACTTGACAAATTTAACGAAGACACAAAAAATAAGTAAATACTACAATATACTACTTGCCCCAAAACTTGTTGCAGCACATGGAAAAGTATCATAAAACATACTAATAGACTTAGCGTGGATCAAATAGCGTATATGTAATGCCATATTTTATTGGCCAAACAAAAAATTAATAAAATTTAAAAAATTATAACACCGGCGAACAGATTCGACATCACAGGCCTGTGGGAAATGAGGTGTGAACCGGTGTGTGTGTGTGTGTGTGTGTGTGTGTGTGTGTTACAGCCCGCCCCGCTTGTACTCGAGGACGAAAATGAATAAAGGTAAAAATATGACTTTGTGTCCAGTCTCCACACTATGGACGCTGAAATCACCCTCCCCCCAGATATTGTTCCTACGGACCTGGAAACCTGCTCCCCTCAGACAAATAAGACAGCATCCATAGCTGCCCATGACAATTGTCACGTAGGCAAAAGCAAACATTATTATTTTTAAATATTTATATATTTTTTAATTTCCCATCTAACTCGCAGTATTCCCCCCCCCCCCCACACCACCATCCTTTTAAAAACATTTTTATTTTAATGTTTTCACTTTCTGTTTTCATTATTATTTATTTTACTTTTTTAAATACAGTAAACGTAAAAACAGATTCGACTTCCCCCTCACAAATGAAATGAACTTTCCTGCTGTGCCAAATATCACATACGGAAAACCAAGCCTATTCTTTCTTTTCCCCCTTTCCCCTCGATTTCACTTTTGTTAGTAAACTGAAGAACTCTCCCTTCTCCATACTCCTTTTTATTGTTTGCTTATTGTAATCGTTTCCCTTTAAACGATTTATAAGGGTTAATGGTCAGTATAAATGTATTATTTAGTTATTATTTTCAGTGTAGTGCGAATGCCTTGTAAACACGTATATCGCGATTTTGAAGAAAAAACCCCCACGTGAAATAAATATATAATTTTGTTTTTTTTAATTCATAACATAGTGTAACGACAACATAGCGGCAACTGACAAGAAAAAGGTCAGAGGCTCAAATCAAGTAGCTCGTGCACGTTCGCAGTGACCGCCGATCAACCGTCTAACAGAATTTTTTAAATTTTTTCCCTAACTAGTCTAGCTTGGTCGGAGTCGCCGTCTAGACGCAATTATGGTTGGTTCGCGTACTGTAGGTCTGTTTAAAAAAAAAAAAAAAAAACCTAAAAAACCCTACATTTTTACTCCTTTCACCTATAATCTTTCTTTTTCTTAAATCATAAGAAAACAATAAAATTAATGTAAAATAAAGAGACATGTTGGTTTATAAAATGATTATTGTATTAATTTGTTGGTCAGTATAGTAAAAACACAAATCAGACTATGATAATTCAATATATTTTTTTTAATATTGCAGGATAAAAACAGGAAAAACATGTTTCATATGATTTAAATAATTTTATTTACATTAACTTGATTCACCTATTTGACAATGTGTATGTACAAGTGTAAATCTATAATAATAATAACATATATATAATGGAACAACTTCTTAATTTCGTGATATCCCCCTCCAGAGATTATACAGATTAAGTTATGGTGTCAAACCGTATGGTTAAGGACCACACAGATACTGAGAGAGGAAACCTGCTGTCGCCACTTCGTGGGCTACTCTTTTTGATTAGCAGCAAGGGATTTTTTTATATGCACCATCCCACAGACAGGGTTGTACATACCACGACCTTTGAGATACCAGTCGTACCATACTACGGCCTTTGTTACACCAGTTGTGGAGAACTGGCTGGAACGAGAAATAGCCCAATGGGCCCATCCCAGACTGACCGCGCATCGAGCAAGAGCTTTACCACTGGGCTATGTCCAGCTCCTAAAAAGTTCCAAGAGGCAATCTTGTTCCCATTCTTAAATCACACACTATACCTTTTGAATGTAGAGATAAAGAATTGAAACCACTATTTCCAGTATAACAACACATGATGCATATAATAAGGCAGAGTTTAGCCAAGGGCAGAGCTAGAATTTTGTAAAGGGGGTTTGACAAAAATGTCTACGGCAAATGAGATGAAGTCCCAAAGGGACGAGATCTGTGGGGAGGTTCGAGGGTTATGCTAGCTCAGGAAATATACTGGGTCCCATTCCATGAAGCGATCATAGTGCTAAGATCACCTTAGCTGCATAAGGTAGTTATTCATCTTAAGGTGATCTTTGGGCTAAGATCGCTTCGTGGAACGGGGCCCTGATCAAGACAAGAAATGGTCCCATGGCTTAATTTTTACCCACAATTACTACAGTATTATTACTGTGATCCACTGTTATCTCAAGCTGGTTCGGTCCCTACATCGATATATATACATATAACTTTGAAATAAACAGACTATATAACAGATATATTTTGGCACCTATACCTCAGTTAACTGACCATCTATTTGTAAAACAAAATATTGGAACATTTGGTGAGGTAATACCAAACGATAATGTTTTATATTAAAAACAATAATAAGTGTTTTGCATGCCATATACAGCAACACACACACACTTCTGTACATAAATTTCTAACACTCAAAATCATCAGTCTATTTAAAGTTCATTGTAAAGATTTGGTCTTCACAGCATATGTTATAACAAACATCACACTCCAAGGAACAAGCCGAGCATCATTAACACAGCGAGAAAGATGATATTGCACAATGAGTCAATACCAGAAATATTATACTACATGTATACATACATGTATTATACTGGGCAAAAGGATCATATTCATACTTTTATATACATATGTACAAACAGTTTTAATAAAATAAATAATCTTATTTCAAACAATTAACTCACTTTGGAAATAAATTTTGACATAAATAAACATCAAAAATAGAAAACATGCATCTAATATTACAACCAAACATTTTTTTTTTAAATAATCTTATGTTAAAAAATATAACATATCTAAAATTTAGAATCAAACATATTTTTATATAAATAAATAAGTTTATGTGTATTTGAAATATCGGTACCCTGTAATATTTAACCATTTACATACAAAATTGAACAGATTACAAACACAATTTGTATTTAAAACATCTTTACATGTACTGCAAGGATATTCTCCTAGACGTCAGTAAGTACATAATATACTGAATTCCATCAAAAACATACACCCAAATTTCAGCTTTTACTATTTTCATTTCATTTCAACTTATTTTCATGTTTATATTCAATTAAGATTCAAGCACGCTGTTCTGAGCACACACCTCAGCTATCTGGACTGCCTGTCCAAGACAGTGGGTTAGTTTTAGTTGGTTAGTGAGAGCCGGTGTAATAGCCCAAAATATACCCCCTCCCAAACTATACCCGGGGTTACACCAGGCTGCAAGTCCTGTACCTGCCAGCCTTATGTCTGATGGCCTAACCAGGACACTACAGAGGCTGATTCTTATTATTATATGTGTGAGGTTGCTATAAGACACACAATAACCCTAAACCTTGTATACCATTTTGGGGTTATTTATTGGCTACCAGAATACATCCAGTTATACAAAACGAGTTAAATGTTTTGTTATTTCTTCTCAGATCCATTTACATATATACTAACATATTACTTTATCCATACTAGTCACAACAAGTTAAAGGCCACATGGACACTGCATCTGAGAGGGCAGGCTTTCTGCCAGAGGTTAAAATGGGTCATATCCTTAGAGTGCTCAAGTCTTACTCATCAAGTCATATCCTTAGAGTGCTCAAGTCTTAGTCTTTAAGTCATATCCTTAGAGTGCTCAAGTCTTAGGCTTCAAGTCATATCCGTAGTATTTGAGTCATATCCTTGCAGTGTTTGAGTAATATCCTTAGTGTTCAAGTCATATCCTTTGAATGCTCAAGTCATATCCTTAGAGTATTTTAGTCATATCCTTACAGTGTTAGAGTCATATCCTTTGGAGCTTACCTCTTCAAAATGAGGAAGAAGTCAACATTTTTTCACCGGGTTTAAACAGAAAATTTATATTGTATTTTATCACATAATTGCTTTTACTCTGTATTAAAAGTACAGGGTATTAGACTTTCTTGTGTTGAGATGGAGTATGTTTGAGAATATTAAACAAAATGTTTGCAGAGGTCGAAACCTGTTACAGCTATTCACATTATTTTGAATAGCATACAGTCATAAAATCTTATCCAAGTGAAAATCCACCAAATGATTGCCCAGTTAAACAGTATGTTTAAATAATTAATTCTATTCAACACTTGCTTAAAAATATATTGACTACAAAATGATAAATTTTAAGCAATTACAAACTTACATGTAATTGCAAACTGAGCTTATGATATTCTTATGGACTAAATAGTCAACCATTAAATAGTGTTTATGAATCAAATAAGCTGAATTTCCATTTTGGCAGAATTCAGTTTTTATGTATCAGTTCATAAACACTGGTAAATTAACCTGTTCTTATACCATTTGTTCCTCACATATTTAAGTAAATATATAATTAAATATGAACACAATAAATATCTATTATCTATTAACTGTATTAGTGTTGGTTTACAAAATGGTTGCTAGGATGTGTGGTGTGGGGGAAGGAAGCAGGAGATACATTGTAACTGAAATATTGGATCTAAGTAAAGTCAAATTATTTTAATATTATTCTGGAAGCATCCTATTAGAATATACTATTTTGTACAAAATAATGTGTAACTACTTTGATTAGCTGAGAACATGTTGTTGAGTATCTATCAGTGATAGGGATATGAATATTTATTATATACATAACAATGAAATATACAGATCTACAGAAACCATAAAAGTGATATCTGGTGAAAAGTCATATTTTCACTGTATTTTAGCTACAGTGAAAATATAGAAATCTTATTTACTTTTTTTGTAAAAGTTCCTGATTAAATTATCTCCCTTTGTCTCATTTTTGTGGGGGTTTTGGAGGATCGCTTTGTCAGGTATGTTTGTACACCAGTATTCAAATTTTGTTTTAAAAGTCTATGGTCAAGTACATTTTCTGGAAAAGTTCCATCCGAAGAAATATATCATGGCATTACATGTTTTTGATAGGATAAGCGAAAGATATTAACAAAAAGCGAAAGATATTGTCAAAAATTAGGAAAGATGTATATAATAAATAGACCATTTCATGTTTTTTTCAAATATGATTTTTATGTCAACTCGTGATGTGTGAAAACCATATTTTCACTCACTGCTTCGCAATTCGTGAAAATATGGTTTTCACACATCACTCGTTGACATAAAAATCGTATTCGAAAAAACCCAATGAAATAGCCTCCATATATGTTATATCATTAACATTTACAACATGACTATCATGAAAAAGTCTGTCTTTGCCATTTTTAACGTTGAATCATGGGCATGGCTGAAGTAAGCTTCAACTTTATGAAACTATCGTTTGTACCAAATATTGTACCACATATGAACTGTGCTAACCACATTCACACACACATGCATGAATGCATGCACGCACTCACACACGTACAAGAAAGGATATATGTTGACCAATATATTTGTTGAAACAGTGTACATGTATACTATGCTAGCACTGGACAATTGTAAACTACAGTCCAACCCCATATCACCAACCTACCACCCACAAAACATTAGGCTCCCACAGACTCACTTACTGCCCAGAAAATGTTCAAGCACTAACTGACTGTTTTTAAATATACCTGTGTACATGAGAGTATTTTTGTACTCACCTCCATCCCAACTCCCCAATTATTTTGGAAAATAATAATACAATGCCCCTAGAATTGAAATTAAAATAAATACATAAGGGTTTCTAGCATTTTCTACTATATGCAAACTAGGTCTTAATTTTTACCTATATCTTTAGACGAATGACAGATTATAGCACAGAGACTTTTAAAACAAACATGTTTTTCATGTACAGAATTCCTAGCTAACATTCTAACATCTAAGAAGAAGTGGATCGAGTCTAGCTCTGTGACATCGCAGTTCATCCTGTAATACAAAAACAAATTTAATAAAAATAATAATAATAAGTAAATACAGTAAGTCTCCTTGAGGTTCCTACTGCATTCCAACTGATTGATGATTGCCGATGTTTTTACCTGCAGCTCTAGATGAAGCATGAATAGCACTGATTTCTACAACTGTGGCACTGATCTACTACTCTACATTCTATCACTTAAGAAGCGGATCCAGTCTAGTTCTGTTATATCGCAGTTCATCCTGCAACAAAAAACAACACAGACTTCAGCAATGGAAGGAAAAAAATGTTACATGACACCCCAGCACATTGTTCAGTGATTATTAGGCTCTAATTTAAGAAAGGTTAGTTATCCTTTAGTCATATGTAGCTTTCCTAAACCATTGTCCTATAACTATGGGAAAGTTCATATAAAAGATCCCTTGCTGCTTTGTTGATAACAATAGCCTATGTGGCTGTAGTGTTTCCTCTCTTTCTCTGTACTGACCAAATGTTGAAATAGTCACATGTCAAGACACCAAATAGCCACATGTCAGACACCAAATAGGCACATGTTAGATACCCAACAGCCACATGTTAGACAACCAAACAGCCACATGTTAGACATCAAGTACCCACATGTTAGACACCAAATAGTTTTGTTATACACCAAATAGTCACATGTTAGATACCAAATAGTCACATGTTAGACAACCAATTAGCCACATGTTAGACACCAAATAGGCACATGTTAGACAACCAAATAGCCACATGTTAGACATCAAATAGCCACATGTCAGACACCAAATAGTCACATGTCAGACACAAAATAGCAACATGTCAGACACCAAATAGCCACATGTCAGACACCACATAGTCACATGTCCGACACAAAATAGCACATGTTAGACACCAAATAGGCACATGTTAGATACCAAATAGCCACATGTTAGACAACCAAATAGCCACATGTTAGACACCAAGTACCCACATGTTAGACACCAAAATGTTTTGTTATACACCAAATAGTCACATGTTAGATACCAAATAGTCACATGTTAGACAACCAATTAGCTACATGTTAGACACAAAATAGGCACATGTTAAAAACCAAATAACCACGTGTTAGAAACCAAATAGCCACATATTAGACACTAAATAGCCATAGTTAAAAATATGCTGAGGTGTCATTAACCAAATAGCCACATTTAGACACCAAATAGCCACACTTAAATGCCAAATAGCCACATTTAGACACCAAATAGCCACATGTTAGAAACCAAATAGTCACATATTAGACACCAAATATCCACATATTAGACACCAAATAGCCATGTCAGACACCAAATAGCCACATGTTTGACATCAAATAGCCACATGTTAGACACCAAATAGTCATATTAGACACCAAATAGCCACATATTAAACACCAATTAGCCATGTTAGACACCAAATATCCACATGTCAGACACCAAATAGCCACATTAGACACCAAATAGCCATGTTAGATGCCAAATAGCCACATGTTAGACACCAAATAGCCATGTTAGACACCAAATAGCCACATTTTAGACACCAAATAGCCACATGTTAGACACCAAATAGCCACATGTTAGACACCAAATAGCCACATGTTAGACACCAAATAGCCACATACCAGACACCAAATAGCCATGTTAGACACCAAATAGCCACATGTTAGACACCAAATAGCCACATACCAAGACACCAAATAGCCACGTTAGACATCAAATAGCCAAATGTTAGACATCAAATAGCCAAATGTTAGACATCAAATAGCCATGTTAGACATCAACTAGTCAAATTTGTGACACCAAACAGCCATGTTAGATGCCAAATAGCCACATGTTAGACACCAAATAGCCACATGTTAGACACCAAATAGCCACATGTTAGACACCAAATAGCCATGTTAGACACCAAATAGCCATGTTAGACACCAAATAGCCACATGTTAGACACCAAATAGCCAAATGTTAGACACCAAATAGCCATGTTAGACATCAACTAGTCATGTTAGACACCAAATAGCCATGTTAGACATCAAATAGCCACATGTTAGACACCAAATAGCCACATGTTAGACACCAAATAGCCACATATTAGACACCAAATAGCCATGTTAGACACCAAATAGCCACATGTTAGACACCAAATAGCCACATGTTAGACACCAAATAGCCACATGTTAGACACCAAATAGCCACATAGCACCAATTAGCCATGTTAGACACCAAATAGCCACATGTTAGACACCAAATAGCCACATTAGACACCAAATAGCCATGTTAGATGCCAAATAGCACCAAATAGCCATGTTAGACACCAAATAGCCACATGTTAGACACCAAATAGCCACATGTTAGACACCAAATAGCCACATGTTAGACACCAAATAGCCACATACCAAGACACCAAATAGCCACGTTAGACATCAAATAGCCAAATGTTAGACATCAAATAGCCAAATGTTAGACATCAAATAGCCATGTTAGACATCAACTAGTCAAATTTGTGACACCAAACAGCCATGTTAGATGCCAAATAGCCACATGTTAGACACCAAATAGCCACATGTTAGACACCAAATAGCCACATGTTAGACACCAAATAGCCATGTTAGACACCAAATAGCCACATGTTAGACACCAAATAGCCATGTTAGACACCAAATAGCCACATGTTAGACACCAAATAGCCACATACCAAGACACCAAATAGCCATGTTAGACATCAAATAGCCAAATGTTAGACATCAAATAGCCAAATGTTAGACATCAAATAGCCATGTTAGACATCAACTAGTCAAATTTGTGACACCAAACAGCCATGTTAGATGCCAAATAGCCACATGTTAGACACCAAATAGCCACATGTTAGACACCAAATAGCCACATGTTAGACACCAAATAGCCATGTTAGACACCAAATAGCCACATGTTAGACACCAAATAGCCATGTTAGACACCAAATAGCCATATTTTAGTCACCAAATAGCCATGTTAGACACCAAATAGCCATGTTAGACACCAAATAGCCATGTTAGACACCAAATAGCTGTAGTTCAATATGTGCTGAAGTACCGTTAAACAAATACTACTTCCTAACAACTGAGTATATTCAGTAATACAGTTGGTTGGCCATTCACTCATGTCTTATAATTATTGTCCGTGTTTGAGACTTAAACACACCTATAATAAATTCTTAAGATCACCTTTAATACATTTTGCTGTAATTGTCTAATATGAATTGATATGACATTTACAGTTCAAGTTTGTTTTGTTTAACACCACTGATCAGTCTTATACAAAGTCTTCTGAGGATAACTTGCTACATCTTTCCACTTGTAGTAAGGAATCTTTCCACTTGTAGTAAGGAATCTTTTGTCTGCACTTTTTTTTACAGAAAGGAACGCACATACCACAGCCTTTCAATTAACAGTCATTCAGCATCAGTTGGTGCTGGGGTGTTGTTAAACATTCATTCATTCATTCATTCATTCATTCATTCAGCATCAGTTGGGATAGAAGGGAAAAACCAAATGGCCTGCAGAGATATGACACTGAGTCTTCAAAGTGATAAACCCACTGCCCCCCACCCTGATTAGCAGCAAGAAGTCCTATATACGAGCTTTCCCATATCTAGCTGAAACAATAAATAATCTAAGGATTCTCTGAGTAAGATTGATTAGGTGAGCGCTCTAGCACTGAACTACATCTTACTCCTACAGAATTAGATAATACACAGCATGATGATATAATAATGATAGTCTTTATATATTCAATTAAGGTTCAAGCACACTGTTCTGGACATTAACTACATCCAGCTCCTATACAGTTAGATAATACACAACATGATGATATAATAATGATAGTCTTTATATATCCAATTAAGGTTCAAGCACACTGTTCTGGACATTAACTACATCCAGCTCCTATACAGTTAGATAATACACAACATGATGAGAGTGATAATTTATGTTAGTCTTTATATCCAATTAAGGTTCAAGCATGCTGTTCTGGACATTAAACTACATCTTATCCCTACAGTTAGATGATACACAACATGATGATAATAATAATTTATGTTAGTCTTTATATCCAATTACGGTTCAAGCACACTGTTCTGGACATTAAACTACATCCTGCTTCTACATAACAATAAAGCAAGTTAGATAATACACAGTAAAGCAAGTTAAATAATATACAATTAAGCAAATTACATATGCACTTAAAGTACATACATTTCGATACTTATGTTTTAAAAATGTGTCATGTTCTTTGTATTATTCATATATAGAGAAATAAAGATTGTATTGTAAAAACAAAACCATGATGATAATGATAAATAAGGATTGTGTGTTATTTCTTTTGGGTGTGAACAAACAATTTACATCCAGTAGCCGATGATTAATAAATCAATGTCCTCTAGTGGTGTTGTTAAACAAACAAACTGAACCAAAACAAATTCATCTGTAATCTGTGTGAATTGGCTAAGCCGGCCATTCACACATCATGTAAGTTTGTAGATGATTTTTTTTGTTCATACCCAGATGAACGAAAACGAAATAACAGATAATATTTGTAATTAAATCTGAATCATACTTGCTAATGATAACACTAAAAGTTCTTATTTTATTTCAAATTATTTTTTGGTTCTTAAATGATAACTCTTGGTGAGACAAAGTACCACTATAAAGTGACGTCATCAGATAATTATGACGTTATCTGACAATGCTATTTTTACATTCATCGAGAAATGAACAAACTCCTGTTGCTACAGCTGGACCAATGGCATGGCATTATAGTGTGATGCATGTAACAGAAATTTAATTATTCAGATTTGGTTACATCCAAAGTCATGGTTTTGAAAATAGAAAAAGAAAAAAAAGTTTTTTATTGATTGATTCAAATTATATAACTTAGCACCACTCCTATTACCTAAATGTCATCCAAGAAAAAAACTATATTTCTTACACACCCACTGACAAGAACCTCATTCATTATTTATTTTATTAAACTGGGTTTTTGAGGATATGTAAGAAATAAAATATAACACTCGGGTCTGTTAGATACTGCAGTTATTGTACAGCGCCTTGTTTAAAAATGTATTTAACTTGCTTTTGTTTGCTAGATGAGGTTTGAAACAACTCAGTGCAAAATAATGGTATCTAACAGCCATTTATGTAGTTTCTTAATTTAATAAAAAAAATATTAAGAAAGAAAATAGTGGACCACTCTCATTTTAACAAAGAATGGATATAACCAGTTTTGGTTGTCTGCTCTTGTAATACATTCTTCAAAGTAGTGGGTAAAAATTAATTTCAAAATTAATTTCTCACCATTATTGGGAAATCGTGGAGAACCATGCCAGCTGACCGACCCAGTCCATGCTCCGCCTCATTCACTTTGATTGACAGGTCAGCACGTTCTTTACCCCAGGTACGGGCATTTTCCATCAACTATAACAGTTAGAAAATAAATGCATATGAAAGTATAGAAACAAGAATTCTGTGGCATTAAGTTCATGATCTACTTATTTAAAAACAAATTATATATAAATTTGTGGGGGGTTTTCAAATTAAATTTAGAAAAAAAAGAGTAAAATTTTAATTTAATAATAATTTTTAAAATGTTCTAACATGTATGCAGTGAGATGAACATATACAGATGCAGCTATAAACCATGTGCACTGTAATAACTTTTGTTGCTGCTCATTCTTGTTAATAATTTTAAGCTTTGTAAATGTGGCTCATTTTGTTGTTGTTGTTTTTTGAAGTGGGATGAAGGAATATATGGGATGTACAGAAATGAAAAAAAAGGTTGTAAAGTTGGCAAAAAAAGTGTGTTATTATAATAGTATTCTGCTTTACAACTAATAATCAAGTGTTTTTAAACAAGTAGTTTTCATAATAATTTTTCTGATTCTTAAAGTAAATGGTACATGTTAAGAGCTTGGTACATTTAAGTGCATAACAATAATCATATATGCATGATATATTCCTAACAACCATCACCAACCTGTTTTTCTAATGACATGATTCGACCCTCAGCTCTTTCGAGAGCCTGGTACAGTTCAAGTTTCTCCAGATCCTCTCCACCCCCCCGACCTGATCTTTTCAGCTGGTCCTGGAAAATAACCACTCAATTCATAACAATTTATATCAAAGGTGGGAAAATACAGTACAAATTGTTTTGAATTTCAACTGAAGAGTGTTTTTACAAAATTAATTTTAAGCCCAAAACTGGGAAAACTGAAGATAACTACATAAATTGCTTATCTGATATGTTGTGCACAACAGGTATTCCAAAATGGAAGGAAGGAAAACTCTGTTAACGTGCCCATATCCACTGTCATTTCAGGCATGTCCATCCTAGACACAAGTTTTCATTTGTGCTAGGTGTCCTGTCCAGGAGTCCCCAAATCTTTGAAATCCTAGTATATGACTGATATCAACCAGTAAATAGTGATTTACTGCTGGACAATCAAGCTAATGATTGTGGTTCAAATCCTGGTCAAAGCTGGCTCACACTTTCATTCATCTTTCTCATCTATCAACCTTGCTTAGCATTATAAATTATTTCTCAAGTTTTTTAAGTCTAGCCATTTTTCAAGAGTTTAGACATTTCTCTTGCACTTTATACTTGCGTAAACTAAGTCCTACTTATTCACACAAACATGTGAAATCAAATTTCTTTTAAAAAAATGAAACCATTTACATTATTTTTTTTCCAAATGACCCAATTCCAGGAAAGTCTCAGTAAACCTCAGACAAGCAGGTAGAAAACCCTGGTTATATATAATTTTTAAGTTAGTATTTTATCTTCCAGTAAACAATTGGTTATTTAAAACTCTCCTTTATGCTTATTTTGTGAAAAAGAACCATGTTCTGTGATACATTTATTTTGGAAATGTATCAAAATCAACACCCTTTTGATCCACTTACAAGAATGAATTAATAAGAAAACAAACAGGACAATTAACTTGACAAAAGTAAATATTATTTTGGGATTTAAGACAAATAATAAATGATCCGATTAATGTTATTATAATAATAATTAAATCACTAATATTTAAAAGTCATTTAAAGTCATATGTACCCAGTTTAGAATGGATTCAAACAGAGTTGACACAATACAACAATATTACAAATGTCTTATTGCCTATATATACTAGATGTGAATGTGATAAAAAAAAATTGGTCTGTTTGTCATGGCTTATTTAGAATATAACAAAAGTACAGTATAGAGGTAGTTATGTCTACTTAGTACGATAGAAAATGATATAATGTGAATGTATATTGTACTGTTGTGACCAAAAAAAATATATAGTGGAAAAAAGAAGAAGAAAAAAGTCTGGGTTTTCTTTTAATAATGTAAAGACAAACAAGTGTTCTTTTCTTTGAAATTAAATTTCCCATACAAGAAGCTTTGTGTTAAATTATTATCATTATTACGTTCAGATCTTCAATTGTTGATCTCAATCTTCTGTTTTCTTCCATCAATGCATCTTTTATTTCTTGTCCAACATTATCTGTAAGGATATTTAAAAATTCATACAAATATATTCCAAAAAGCATTAATATATGCAATTTCCATAGACAGGACAATACAAACCATAAATTTTGATGTATGAGAGCTATACATCTTCCCACCCCCAATACACCGAGCTACAACATACCATTCTTAGGCTGCTGTCCTCGCAGCTTGTACACAAGTTTCTCTCACAGCTCTACTACTGAACTACACACCAAACACCAAACTACAACATACCATTCTTAGGCTGCTGTCCTCGCAGCTTGTACACAAGTTTCTCTCACAGCTCTACTACTGAACTACACACCAAACTACGAGCTACAACATACCATTCTTAGGCTGCTGTCCTCGCAGCTTGTACACAAGTTTCTCTCACAGCTCTACTACTGAACTACACACCAAACTACTAGCTACAACATACCATTCTTAGGCTGCTGTCCTCGCAGCTTGTACACAAGTCTCTCACAGCTCTACTACTGAACTACACACCAAACTACGAGCTACAACATACCATTCTTAGGCTGCTGTCCTCGCAGCTTGTACACAAGTTTCTCTCACAGCTCTACTACTGAACTACACACCAAACTACGAGCTATACATACCATTCTTAGGCTGCTGTCCTCGCAGCTTGTACACAAGTTTCTCTCACAGCTCTACTACTGAACTACACACCAAACTACGAGCTACAACATACCATTCTTAGGCTGCTGTCCTCGCAGCTTGTACACAAGTTTCTCTCACAGCTCTACTACTGAACTACACACCAAACTACGAGCTACACATACCATTCTTAGGCTGCTGTCCTCGCAGCTTGTACACAAGTTTCTCTCACAGCTCTACTACTGAACTACACACCAAACTACGAGCTACAACATACCATTCTTAGGCTGCTGTCCTCGCAGCTTGTACACAAGTTTCTCGAGCCTTTCAATGACGCGCTCCTGTTTGCGACACGCCTCCTCCAGCTTGGCCAGTTTCCGCGCCTTCTCCTGCAGCCGCAGCAGCAGTTCCTGTTGTGAGGCATGCGCACGATTCATCTTCAGGTATTCCTTTTCTTTATCATTTTTCTAAAAATACAATAACATACATTATAATCCACATCGTTCAACATAGCCGAGTTAATAAAAACACCCATGTAATAACAAGTGTAATGACATAATTTTGGGAAGCGATGTCATAATGTGACTTTGCTTTCCCAGTTCTAGCTCTGACTGTGCATGTGAAATATGACATCATTTCGTCTCCTTGTAGTTGTGGCTGAAACATTTTGAGACGACCCTTGTTATTCTTAACACAACAGCAATAATAATATGGATAATAAAGAAATTATTACACTCGCGTGTGTGTCGTACTGATTTTACAAAATTTGTGTCAAGATTTATATATTACCATTGCTCATGATTAGGGAATACAAAAATCCTGACACCCATTTTGTAAAATCAGTACAACACACAAGCTCATATAATAATCTCTATACATACATTCTATAACTTTGAAAACAAAACTATTTATAAATTTATTTAAAAAAAAGATTATCTCTGAATCAATGGTCATTATGGCAAAGAGGTTAGGAGAGACTCTAACACACATAAAGAGGTTAGGAGATACTGGATTCTTATTTCCAATTAAGACTTTAACACACAAAAAGAGGTTAGGAGATACTGGATTCATATTTCCAGCCAAGACTTTAACACACAAAAAGAGGTTAGGAGATACTGGATTCTTATTTCCAATTAAGACTTTAACACACAAAAAGAGGTTAGGAGATACTGGATTCATATTTCCAGCCAAGACTCTTAACACAGAAAAAGAAATTATCATGCAAATGTATAAAATCAAAACCTTTAAAATAAATATAACACTCTTGTAGTTTTTCCTAAAAATTAGGCAGTCTTGAGAAAACTCTTGCTAAACCTTCAGAAATTAGGTAGAGGATTCTTGACATTTTAGATATTTATGCTGAACTTTCTGAACTAAACCGAGCATAAATCTTCTGGTATTTAACATTACTTTACTTTATTTGTATGTGTCTGAAATGAACTAAACATTGATTCATTTATTTAAGAATTGACCACAATTATTTTTGGTTCATGCAAGTATGAACCGAAAAAATGATGTGCACACTGTATGACTGCGTAGTGATGATACAAAAGTGTGCACATCATTTTTTCGGTTCATACTTACATGAACCAAAAATAATTGCGGTCAAATCTTATACTTAAATTTATATGCATACTTTAACAATACATAATTGAATTTATTTTGTTTAGCTTTAAATACGCCTGTAGTATTGTTTGTGTAAATTTCAATGATGCTTATGTCGCGTAAGAATGCAAACATTCATTCACTATTATTTGAATCAGGTAATTTTTTTTATTTGTAAATGACGTCATTTGGTAAATGACGTAATTTTGATAAGCGACACCTTTTCATCTAGCTGCTGTGTATTTTACGGATCATTTCGTTATATTGGAATGAATTGTCCTATTCGTGTTTAGTTTATATTTTATGAAAGTGAATGAAGGGAACGTGTCTTAACATTTATGCTGTCGGTGGAACCTTTAATTTTCACTTACAACGCTTACAAGTAAGTTACAGGCGTGAAGTTTCCTACATGATTTCTTTGGCCACTGACTGAGTCTCATGTCATGTTTAGCGAAGAGGTTGGTTTTTTGGGGGGTTTTTAATCAATGCGTATAGATCTACATGTCTACTCTGCTGTAGCATTTTTCATCAATTTATCGTATACATTTTTAAAATAGTTTTTGTAGCTTTCACATGTATTTTCTTCAAAATATCTAAATATGGTTGCCTGAATAATCTGGCTTGTTGCACAAAAGTAGTGCGAGTCAGTGGGGGGGGGGGGGGGGGGTAGTAGGCGTGGCTTAATTTTTTCAGTTCATCGAGATATGAACAAAAAAATAAGCACCTCTGGACCAGTCAGATTGCTGTAAAGTTTATAGATGCAAAGAAAATTTAATTATTACACATTTAACAAAACTGACCTTGATTAGTTCATTTTGTAGTTTCTGGACTTTGTCTTTGTATGCCTTGAGGTCAGAAATCTGGTGAGTTAGTTTCTGTTTGAGAGTAGCTGCAAAACAAAAAAAATCAATGTTAGAGATAAGATAGTCTTTTTGTTTGTTTGTTTTAAAAAAACGCCACAAACATTTAACACAGAGACAAAGACATGTTTTGTTTGTGAACATTACAAACATGGCTGATGATGAGATGAATGGTGAAGCTGCAGTATTTCCATTTCAGTATGAGTCTACTTGACAGGGCCGTGCTCTATGCTTGAGCCCGCAGTACACGGACTCTGCATGTGGGGGACATACACTCGGGAACAACACACATAAATTCGCACCCGTGAAGTGGGTGAAATTCTGTGTGTATGTGGTCTCACCCATTGAGCCTAGCGGTGCACTCACTCTAGGTTTGAGACCATACTGGCATATAAAATCCCCCACTGAATTACTCTCTTTGCTAATGATCTAGGAAATCCAGATCTGGATGGGGTTCTTTTTAACATTCTTGTATTCATCAGGGTCAACTTAATTCAATACTCCAAAGTAAACTAACATGCATTAAATAAAGTTTGATGTGTTTAATGACACCACTAGAGGACATTGATTAATTAATCATCAGCTATTGGATGTCACACATTTGGTTTGACATTTGACTCGTAGTCATCAGAGGAAATCCATTACATTTCCTACTGCAGTTAGGGATCTTTTATATGCACTTTCCCACAGAGAGAAAAGCACGAACCACAGCCCTTGACCAGTTGTGGTGCACTGTTTGGAACAAGAAAAAACCAGTCAGTTGAATGGATCCACCGAGGTGGTTCGATCCTGCGATGCAAGCACCTCAAGCGAGCACTCAACCAACTGAGCTAAATCCCGCCCCATGCATTATAAAGCAACTGTCTTCCAGAAACACCCAGCACTTGTAAACTAAAAAGAACACTCTTTCATATTACTTTCTGTCACCATACGTTACCATAGTTACCATATTCGAAAGCCAGCTCTTGTATGTCAAGTTCATCGTACTCAGATGAGTCTGTGACGAGTTGTATGGCATTGTTGTAGCGGTGTAAGTCAAAGCAAAGGTAGAGTATGAATCAAGAGCAAAAGAAAGAAAAGGAAGTAAGCGATAGTCACGTGGTACTCACTAATACAAAATTGTTACCAAATGATTGTCTATTGGGATGGTATAACCAATTCATGGCCAAATGGGGGGGGGGGGGGGGGTCGGTGGGTGTACTAGGTCAAGAGGTCAGGTTAAGAATTCATGAGAAAATAATTAAGGGATAACTATGTTGTATTTGACCATTTGTGGATGATAATGCAGGGTTTACTGTTGTAAATTGAGTTTTACCAGCGACACAAAGTAGAGACGGTAAAATGGACGTCTGTGACTGTAAAACCAGCATTAACGTCCACAAATGGTCAAATACAACATAGTTATCCTCACTCTAATTCAATAAATGTTTGGGTTTTTTAATTTGTTTAAATATTAATTTTTTATGGAATGGCTAATAAAAACCTGATCACTACAATTGTGTTTCAAGTCATCCGCCTTATAAAATAATTATAGCGCAAACAAATTAAAATATATGTTTTTACATGTAATACAACTGTTGCTCCTAATTTTGTTTTGGTATTTTATTGTGTTATTAATGACAATACCAACCATTATTACCAATTTTATTTATTCCGAATACTCATTACCGGTACTACAACTGATGCTAGATAGCGAAGATTCATAATTCGACGTATAGTTGTCATTACATACTTATGCATTCCTGTCAGTGTCACACACAACATTACACACACATTTATAAACAGCATTTATGTCATAAAATTTAAAGGAACATGCATTTTGCTTCAGAAAAAATTCAATGGTGAAATTTTAAAAGGATATATGATCAACTAAACATTGAGAAGTAGTGTATGAATAAGCAAATAGCCTCTTGGGGAATCCCCAAAATTTTGGACATGTTAACTGCTGGTTTTACTGTCATAAATAGATTTGATTAGCCAATTAAATTTCACGCTATATGCATCTAGTGAATTCGAATTGAAGTTTTCTTCATTATACAACCAATATAATTATTTATTATCCACATGGTTCATCATAACAGAGTTAATAAAAATCATACGAAGCACACGTGTAATAACAAGTGTAATGATGTAATTTTAGTGTGAGTCCTATCAGACTTTGTATGTGAAATATGCCGTCATTTCGTCGTCTCCTAGTTCTGGTTGCAACATTTTGAGATGCCCTTTGTTAGTCATAAAAAATATATAACAATAATCATATGGATAATAATGGAATTATTACTCTTGCCTGTCTGTCGTACTGATTTTATGAAACTCGTGTGAGGATTGATGTATTTTACCCTCTCTCTTCGAAAAATCAGTATGACACACAAGCTTGTATAATAATCTCTATTACTGTGTAGACGTGTTAAACTTGTTGTTCCCGGGGAATACAAAAATCCTGATACTTGTTTCATAAAATCAGTATGACACACAAGCTAGCTCATATAATAATCTCTGTTTATTACCCATACGATTAAAAATATCTTGGTACATATCAAAGTGATACATCCCACTAGAATGCCAAGTGAGACGTACACTTTGATGTCACACGATGACGTCATCGATTGGCGCACTACAACCTTACAAGTTATAGGAACGCCAACCAAACGAGTTAAGCAATATAAATTAAGATCCATTATGGATAATAAATAGGATATTAAACTCGCTACCATTTCGAATCATGTTTATGTTCCTCATGAAATAATTTTCATTGTCACTCCCTAAACCTCGTGACAATTGAGAATTATTTCACTCGGGACATAAACAAGAGACAAAACGGAATCTCGTTTACTACATCCTATAAGAATGTGACAGTTTTAATACCGTATCTGGAAGCTAGCTCTTGTTTGTCGAGCCCATCGACCTCGGTCGAGTCTATGATGAGCCGGGTGGTGTTGTTGTACTGGTGCATGTCGGTGCGCATGTGGCTGTTCTTCGTCTCGAGGTTGCGCACCGTCTGCCGCAGAACCAGGATGTCCTGCCCCATGCGGTGCACGGCCGACCGGTAGTTGTCGAGGTCCTTTGACTGCCGGTCGATCATCACGTACGATGTGGCGTCCAGGTCGTCTGGGACGCGGTACGTAGTCGTCTGGTTCTTGCTGCCAAAAAAAGTTTTAGACTTTAAAAAAAAAAAAAAAAAATCCATAAAGATTAATTTTTAACTTAATCACCATCTATATTAGGGTATCCATGAGTACTCGGGCACGGACCGAGTCCAGCAAGACTCAAGTCCATTCACAGGACTCGAGTACCTGTACAAGGAAGAGAACTCTCATTTAATTAAAATTATTTTATGTCATTTCTCCAAATGCTTGTAGCCAGTTACATTATAGGGCTATGAGAATGTGTGGAACACAATACAAAGGCATGATTTGGCATCCATGAAGATGTATAATGCTATTTTACTTTTTGCCTTAGTCTTATTATCATCGAGAGTTTAACCCTTGAATAATCAAGTCCAATATTTTGGACTCCCGGAAACCCTAATTTATAATTATATACCATATAATAATTTGTAATTATATACCATATAATAATTTGTAATTATGTACTATAATTATGCTAGATACAATTTTTACAAAACAAGTGAACTTCCCATATTAGTATCTGACCTCACTTTTGTTCAGTAAGATACCATGAGAAGTTCATGAGTTTTGTAAAAATGGTATCTAGGGAAAACAAGTGTAGTATTTTATTTAGTGGTAGGCTCAGAACTATGACCAGGGAAAATGATGTCGCATACCGAAATAATGTCATATTTTAGCAACAAAATTAACGAAATTTGTTAATCAGTAGCAAGGGAACTTTTCAGTCAGACAAGATAGCACATACCATGGCTTTTAATGTACCAGTAGTGGTGCACTGGCTGAAATGAAAAATAGGCCAATGGGTCCACTGTCGGCGATCGATCCTAAACCAATGAAATACCTTATTACCAGATGGACTCAATGTACTGTCATCTAAATACACTAGGTGTTTAGATCTCAATAATGTGACTGTTGTCTTTTCAGAGTGCAGGAAGGTAATTTTAGTTAAGTACTGTTATTACCAGTGGGAGCTTCAGCTCCTGGTAGGGTCACCCAAGATGGATTGGTCAAAGAGTAAAATAGACTAATATGGATCACTGCCAAAAATTGATGAATTCGGCCAACTACTTGTAGGGGAGGGGCGAGACATAGCCCAGTGGTAAAGCGTTCGCTTGATGCGCGGTCGGTTTGGGATCGATCCCCATCTGTGAGCTCCTTGGCCTATTTCTCATTCCAGCCAGTGCACCACGACTGGTATATCAATGGTTGTGGTATTTACTATCCTGTCTGTGGGATGGTGCATATAAAAGATCCCTTGCAACTAATGGAAAAAATGTTGTGGGTTTCCTCTCTAAAACTGTATGTCAAAATAACCATTTGAATGTTTGACATCCAATAGCCGATGATTAATAAATCAATGTGTTCTTGTGGTGTCGTTAAAGAAAACAAACTTGTGGCGAGGTGCCTAACCGAAGCTCAATGCACTACCCTGTCTGAGCGTTCCAATAATAATAAGAAGAAATATATCAAGCATCTCTTTTAAAATTATTAAAATGTCGTTATGAACTTTTAAAGTTATTATTAGTAAGTATGTTTCAAATTTAATTATAAGTATTGTCTGTTATTTCTTTTACATTCATCTGGGTATGAACAATAAAAATTATCCGTAAACTTACGTGAGAATGGCTTCACCGATTCACACAGTTTGTGGATGATTTTTTTTTTGTCCATACCCCGATGAGAGTAAAAGATATAACAGACAATCCTTAAAGGGACAGACCCTAGTTTTAAGCTAAGGCGTATCATGAAATATTGTTTGTTTCCAGTTACCCGACCGACCCTAATTTAAACCTGCCGACCCTAAAACTTTTTTTGTATATCTAGAAATGTTTTTTTTAATATAACAACGATTTCCACGAAAACATTCCACAACTATCACAACCACTAATTTGGTGTCATTTAGGGGATAACCCTACTGTGTTTTCTGATTTGCGGACGTATATCGATGGTTTTACTGTCGCAAATTTAGTTTTATTGGCGACCCATTAGCCACGAAATGTTTTCTTCTATCAATTGATTGATGGAGTTACTTCCCTTCAAATTGAAGTTCGGTAACTTTCGTGAGATATCGGGTGAAGAGTCGGAAAATTGTTTTCACGAATATATGCGATCTTTTCCGATTTACTCTACATCTAGCGTAGCGAGGTGTTCTCATTAATAATAATAATAATAATAATAATAATAACTATATTTAATGATTTACTCCAGTGACAAACTGGCCTTGTGGAAATTTAGTGACCTTCTGATAAACTAGGGGAGGGAATGTTTACCGATACTGATGGAGTTTACTGCCAAATCAAATGATTAAATATGTCAGTAAGATCTCGATGCGTTTCGTTATTTTTTGTAAGTGGTCACTGGGAACTTTGCGGGTTTCCTCTAAAAACAGTGTCAGAATGACCATGTGTTTGACGTCCAATAGCTGATGATATTAAAGATAAACATCAATGTGCTCTAGTGGCGTCGTTAAATAAAAGAAACTTTACTTTTCAACATTTGTTTGGGCATCCTAAGCATTTGTAATGCATTTCTATTCATTGGACCAACTGATTGCTTCAAACCAAGTGTGTACTTTAATACTGGATGCATACAGAATAAAACTAACATTGCAAATTATACCATTTCTTAGATACACTAGGAAAGATAATATTCATAACATTTTTTTTTAAATGTTATTGTTGGACAGATAAATATAGAACCCTTCTTTTCAGTTTTCATTAAAATAAATTGTTATAACTTATTTACTGGTTTCTATCCAATTAAGGTTCAACCAAGTCTGTCCTGAACCAGTAAAGAAGTTCAGTGTTAGTATGAGAGTAAACCTTCTGCCTATTATTAAACAGCAAGGGGTCTTTTGTATGCACTCTCCCATAGATAGGTTAGCACCATGTTGCCCTCAAAATCAAAATGCCTTGCCTATTATAAATGTATAAGTTGACCATGTAAAAAGAAGCCTTTAAACACACCTATGTGGATAGTACTACATATTTCCTTTTTTAATTAAGTTATGAAATAGATATAGAAAATAAAATGGCCATACGGTTTTTGTCCTTTTGAAAATTGTATAATGGAAAAAAAAGCCCTTATATTTAAAACTGGACATAAAATATGCCCCCAAAATGTCACTTTACCATGCCTTACTTCATTTCTAGGGAAAACACTGTGTTAAATGGTATTATTGGTTTGCATAATGCATTTCTATACATGCAGAGGTTATTTTGGATACCGGTAGTCAACACCTTTTTTAATATCCATAAATAAAATTATTTTCCAAAATAAAATGTTTTTCGTACCTACCTACCCTATATTTTTCCAGCATGTAATAGGAAACAAGTAAAAAAAAAAAATTGGCCTAAAGGTAAAATTGCATTAACTTAAAGGGACATATACCCTAGTTTCAATGCTTGAAAATTAACACTAAGTTTAGTTAATCTACAAACCTGTAACACATTTGGATAAAGTTACAATTGAGTGAAACATGAGTCTGTGACTTTGAAATGGTGAAATACCCTCTAAACATAGACTAAATCTCGACTCCATAACTGTTACTTCTCAGACGCACGTGCATTTAAAAAAATATGAGAAATGTATTTTGTGATATTAAAAACACCAGGATGACCAAAAATAGTTTGAATGTATGGAAATGGGTAATCTAAACCATAAAATCTAAGTAAAGTATGATTTTAGTTATCAAAAACAGCTATAATAGTAAAAAATATGCCTTAGTGTTTAAAAACTAGGGTATGTCCCTTTAATTGAATAAAACTGAGCAATTGGGTCAGCCCTGCAATCCTGTAACACATATCATACCTCAGGTGGATGCCGTACCCACTGGACTAAACATGTGGAGTTCACTTACGTGCTATGAACCACAGGTGCCCGACTTCCTGAAATTTCAATCTGGGTTGTTTTTGGTTTGTCTGTTCGATCTGTGTCCATAAAGATGTACTGATACTCAGGAAGAATGGATTCCATGGCATCAAAGGGAGGTAACTCACCATCTCGTATGGGCTGAGGACGAAAGATGAATAAATTTATTATATTTTTAATGATTAATAAAAAGTTGATTTTATGTTACAGCTGTTGCTAAAATTTCTTGGTAGTCTTGAAAACCCCCCCAGAACACTTGAATTTTAAAATTTAAACAATGAAATATGAAATACTGATAGCAAAGGAATGTAAAAGATTAACATGTAAAAACAAAAAATTACTTCCAAATAGCTAGTAGAAAAATGAATAGGGAACTTCAAAATACATGTAGCTAAGAGTATATCAAGAAAGGCATGCTTAAATCTTAATTAAATATAATCATGAAAAAATAATGAAATAAAGTAAACATGCATTTAATTACAAAAAGATATATATTTTACGACAGATCATTTCCATGTATAGCAAATTTACTTATTTTAGTAGTATTTTTTTACACTTTATAATGAACTTTGACCCAAATCATCAACTAAAGTGAAACTCCTCTATACCAGACACCCTAGGGACCAAGGAATAAGTCCGGTTTTAAGAGGTATCCAGTTTAGAGAGGTTTCCTTCTGTACAGATATTTAAAAAGGGGCCGCAAAAATGTTCCTGTTTTGAGGGAATTCTGGTTTACAGAGGGTCCAGTTTTGAGAGCTTTCACTCTATTTGTTATTTTGGCTATTACAAGACCATATACTGTACTATATAATACTATTGATTCAAAATAAAAATTTGATGATTAAAAAGTTACAAAACCCCCACAAATAGAACTTTTAACTACCAGTACATGTATTAGATGTCAATTTTGTAAAAAATATATTATAATAATAATAATAATAATAATAATAATAATTATAATTATAATAATAATAATAATAATAATAATAATTATAATAATAATATTAATAATAATAATACAATTTTCAAATTAGATTAGCAAAAATTAGATTTTAACGCAACCACATCAATCACTGATGTTTCGTTTATTATTCATGACCAAATAATACCAGAGAACTCTTTCCGTGAGCAAAGCTGTAATAAACGTAACTCTCGATAATTCATACGGTCATCAAGTGATTTCCAATATTCTTGACAACAATCAAGTAGGTTCAGAGAAATAACACCATTTCCAGGAACCTGTTCCCGGAAACTACTTGAGATGAATGGTCTCTCATGACACTTAAGAAGCAAAATCTCAGGAGGCAGTAAATCAATAAATTAATCAACTGAGAAATCTCCCCATCACATCACAGGTTCATAAAATATTCAGGTGTTCTTTGTAACATTTGACTGCTAGGAGCATGAAACATGATTCAACTTACAGGTATAGCAGAACTAAAGAAAGGAAAGGAATGTCAGGTTTAATGGCACGTCGGCACATTTTAAATGATGGTTACTAGTATTTGGTGCCTTAGCACAGTAACTGTGAACCTCATCATGGTTAGACTGCTGGTAAAAATAAATAATTATTTAAAAAACAAAACAAAAAATAACAAAAAACATGGTATCTGTGATACAGATCTTACCATGAAAAAAAAAGATGAACCATTTAAAATTTTACGATAACGAGCATTGCTATTTAATGCTTTAATTTAAAGTATTTTAAATATTATTATTCACATCCTAAGTGGAGCTAATTTTAGCGTGAGATTTTAACATGGGCTATTGCATGTTGTCTAATCGCCAAATTGCTTATTTTGAGTATCAGTAATAAATATTGCTTAACCTGTAGTGATTTTTGCTGGTATAACAAATTGTGATGCAATCACAGTGATTAGACATCTGACATGTTATGTTTCTTATTTCATGTCATAGCTACAAGTTATTACTACATTGCAATTATTGCTCATTTGCATACACACTGGATTTTGTTTTAAAACATCCTTTGATGAAACATGACTGACTTTTTTTTTCTTTTTTCTTTTTTTTTTAATTATCCCACTGCCTCCCTTCCCTTTCTCTCCTTGGACTCTTCCATCTCATTTCTTTCCAATCTGCCAGCTCCTCCTATCCTTCAACTTCTTTCACTGTCCACATCCACAACCCAGTCCTTGTCTCTCCAACCACAGCAGGTGCTTGTCTCTTGTGACTATCTGTGCCACACACGTGCCATGTCCCATCAGCTTTTAGCTGTGGGCTTAGTCTGACCACTTCAGAGAGTGTTCAGTAGTTACATCTGGCATTGTTAAGAGGCACTTGTGACCACCTACTATGCTCCCTACTACCGACGGTCATTAGTTAGTGCCGTGGGTTAGACCAGCTTTATTAGTGGCAGAGGACGAGGATGCCAGGTGAGTGCAGGGAAGTACACAGACTGTACCCGTAGAGGAAGTTGAGACAGGTAGGCGATGGTGTGGACAGCTCAGAAGACAGTCAGAGGAAACTCACAGACAGGGTCGAAACACATTGAAATCGTGGAAGAAATTAGAAAGTTTTTTTATATTAAGAATATGAGAATGATAGGCAGAGGGTCCTAGATGAGAAAGTTAATGAAAGTGTGAGCCAGCTTTGACGGGATTTGAACCACTGTCATCAGCTTGATTGTCCAGCAGCTTATCCATTAGACCACAGAGCTCACTAAACATGTCTGACTTGCAAAACTTAAATCAACTCCATTTTCGTTTTTATTTATAATTATTACACATTTCTTTCTTTCTTTTTTATTTCCTTTTTGTTTTTTAATACAAATTATAAAAAAGAAAAGAAAAAACAATAATAAAATTATCAACCCACACCACAGCTGTCCTACAAAACTGGTAACATTAAAATGAATAATTTTAACTATAAATATATATTTATTCATAAATAATGTTACAATAAATTAATTAATATAAACAAAAGACAAAGTAACTGGTTGTTATGCTTTATATTCAAATAAGGTTCAAGCATGTGATCTTGAACATCCAGCTTACTACTATCTACACAGAGATTAATATCCTTGTAAGACAGCGAATGTGCTATGCGAATGTTGGTCAACCGCTGCCAGTAATCGTTATCTCAAGGGGGCGGGACGAAGCCCAGTGGTAAAGTGTTCGCTTGATAAATGGTCGGTCTAGGATCGATCCCTGTCGGTGGACCCATTGGGTTATTTCTCGTTCCAGCCAGTGCTCCACAACTGGTGTGACAAAGGCTGTGGTATGTACTATCCTGTCTGTGGGGTGGTGCATATAAAAGATCCCTTGCTGCTAATCGAAAAGAGTAGCCCATGAAGTGGTGGCAGCAGGTTTCCTCTCCCAATATCTGTGTGATCCTTAACCATGTCTGATGCCATATAACCGCAAATAACATGTGTTGAGTGTGTCATTAAATAAAACATTTCCTTCCTTCCTTTATCTCAACTTGATTGTTATGCTTATATCCAGTTAAGGTTCAAGCACGCTGTCTTTAATACACGTCTCAGCTATCTAAAGTTTGTTTTTGATTAATTAATCATCAGCTATTGGATGTCAAACCTTTGGTAATTCTGACACGTAGTCATCAGAGGAAACCAGTTCCATTTTTCCTAATGCAGCAAGAAATATTTTATATGCACTTTCCCACAGACAGGAAAGCACATACCACAGCCTTTTACCATTTGTGGTGCACTGGTCAGAACAAGAAAAAACCCAATCAATTGAATGGATCCCCCAAGGTGGTTTGATCCTGTGACCTCAAGCGAGTACTCAACCGACTGAGCTAAATCCCCCCACCCCCCAGCTATTTAGATGTTCTGTTCAGGACAGGTGTAGTGACCTTACTTGTACTTCTACCCAAAAGCCATTAAAACTCACTCTAGGTGGGTGCCAGTATTGGGATGTGAACCCAGTACCTACAAGTCACTAAGCCACAAAGGCTGGTTGTTACCAGTTAACAACAGGTGACCTTTTATGTGCACTGTCCCATACTTCAGTATGTACCATCACGTACATGTAAATGTTTCTTGTTGCCAATTAACAACAAGTGAATGATCTTTGACCCATTATTCACAATCCCACACAGGACAACACATACAATCATGTGCCAATTATTACTAATTAATACTATTCAAGTTTTTTAATATGCACATTCCTAGACAGAATAGCATAATATATTTCACAGCCTTTGATATATACCAATCACGGATTAACATTTATTGCAATTAGTTTACTGTTCATACTGTTTGGTCATAACTTGCTTCTAGTACTGCTGAATATAATAAAGTAGTATTATATAATTACTAGTACACATGTGTGTATATATACATATAAATAAACAAAAACTATTAACACGTTCATAACTCCACCTTCAATTTGACACTTACCTCAGCAGTATACGGTCGATAGTACATGGTAGCCATGTTGATTCTGTTAACACGTCAATCTACTGTTTTCACAGGTCTCTTTTTCTTTCTTAACCAATTACACATAAACTTTTATTTCCCCCTTTTGTGCAGTTCCAAACAGCCAAACCACACAACAATATCTTCAGGAAAACGTCATCCAATATCACACAATGTAATTACGCAAGCAGGTAAGTCAACCATTGATTTTTTTTTTTTAAAGGGGGGTGGTGAGATTGATCTATATCCCCTGGCACCTATTTCGATGAAACCCTGCCATAACACCTCTAATTTGTTTACCTTGTTGCCGGTAGTAACTAACGATACCCATTGATAGTGCAACAAGTTAGGGGTGACTAGACTTGCGATTGGTTTATAAATCTGTCACGTACCTGTGGACACAAGGCTTGTGAATGTATTGAGAATAGCTGAATAGATATTTTTGTACCTGTGTTTTGAGAAAAGATTTTATGTTGTGGTGTGTGTTCTGGGTTAGTGGTATAAACAATGTGTATTTTATACATGATACATACATAGCCTATAGAAAGACAGGCCACAATCCTACTGCATATTAATACATTGTAGTAACTAGTTACAACAAGTCCACAAAATTAATATTAACCAGGAAATTGTATATATACCTTACAGCCTGTTTGCTAACCAGTTTCTTTTATTATTTATTTAATAATAACCAGCCTCAGTGGAGTAGTGGCTAAGCCATCAGACTCAAGACTGGTAGGTACTGGGCTCACACCCTAGTAGTAGAACAAGCTCCCACCCAAACTACTTTATGAATATCCTTTAAACCAATGTCTTGGACAGACAGCTCAGATAGCTGAGGTGTGTATCATGGCAGAATGTTTGAACCGTAATTGGATAGAAGCATGGAAATCAAGTTAAAATAAAAGGAATATGAAAAAAAAAAAACATTAATTTAATATTAAATGCAATTAAAGGGTTTCGACAGAGAACACAACAATTTATATCACATAAAAGTGACAAATTTCTCGAGGAAAATTAACATGCACATCTAACAGAAATGAAGACATTTTTTAGGAAAATAATTATTTATAGTAACTCTCATATTGATAGTACATTTTGTAAGATAAAAAAATTACAGCAGCTGTTCACCTAAGAATTGTAAACATTTGTAATAAAGAAATATAATTTATTGTAAAACTTAAAAGTTTGTTTTGTTTAATGACATCACTAGAGAACATTGATTTATTAATCATTGGCTACTGGATGTCAAACATTAGGTAATTCTGACATAGACTTAGAGAGGAAACCCACTACATTTTTCTACTAGTAGCAAGAGTTTTTTTATATGCAGCATCCCACAGACAGGATAGCACATACCACAGCCTTTGATATACCCATTGTGGTGCATTGGCTGGAACAAGAAATAGCCCAATGGGCCCACCGACAGGGATTGATCCCAGACCAAACCACACAACAGGCAATGTTTTACCACTGGGCTACATCTAACCCCTAAAATGTATTTTAAGAACATAATAAAGTTTGGGCTTTAGCTTGTAAGTTTGCTCAAAATCATATTGGAGTTAATCTGCACATAATCTATAACTATTCCAATAGAATGGATAAATATATAGATGAATGAATAGATGAATGACTTATGTCGGGTGGTGGGTTTGATGGATTCATGGATTAAGAAAGAAAGAAATGTTTTATTTAACGACACACTCAACACATTTTATTTACGGTTATATGGCGTCAGACATATGGTTAAGGACCACACAGATTTTGAGAGGAAACCCGCTGTCGCCACTACATGGACTACTCTTTCCGATTAGCAGCAAGGGATCTTTTATTTGCACCTCCCACAGGCAGGATAGCACAAACCATGGCCTTTGTTGAACCAGTTATGGATCACTGGTCAGTGCAAGTGGTTTACACCTACCCATTGAGCCTTGCGGAGCACTCACTCAGGGTTTGGAGTCGGTATCTGGATTAAAAATCCCATGCCTCGACTGGGATCCGAACCCAGTACCTACCAGCCTGTAGACCGATGGCCTAACAACAACGCCACCGAGGCCGATTCATGGATTAAATGCACATGGATGAACAGACAGATATATGATTGAACAACAAATGCACAATGATTAATGAACTATAGTCTGTCCCATCCTCCTACAAAAATGTTTTTTGTAAATAATTTCAGATTGGTATGACATAAGAAGAAAGTAAAGGTGTTTTGGAATTAGCAAAAATATACCATTTTGTGTGCAATTTAGAAAACAATCGGCTCAGAAATAAATAACTTGTAGTAAATTCCATAGTATGAAAAAAGGTATTCCCTGTGGGAAGGACTTATAGATTTGTTTCTGGAATTAATTTTTAAAAACATTTCAGTGTTAAGTGTTGTATTTGTAAATAACAATATTTATGTGATTATCCTATAAATTTCACTGATTAATCCAAAAAAAGAAGAAGAAATAAACACTCTTAAAACAACATTACTAAGTAAACATTTAAACATGCAATGCTGATTTAAAAAAAAGGAAAATACAGTGATATTAATATCCACTTGGATAATAAATATAAATAATAATAATTCAGTTAGTGAAACTGAGTTACAAACTCAATTTATGAAATTAATTACCTCAAACATTTAAAAATCCAACAAACATTCCTTTTTTCTAAAGGTATACATTTTTTTTCTTAAAGAAGAGGAGAAAACAGAAGTACACTAAAGAGCTAAATTTAAATCTACTGACTCAGTCTGTTAAGTTAATTTGCAGTAAGGAGAGACATTAACTTACATTGCTGATAAAAGTCAGCTATAGTGGGTGCTCAGGCTTCATGTTTGGACAGGAATCAAATTCTCACAATACTCTTACAAATTGAAATCAATTATTAAAAAATTGGAAAGAAAACCCTACCAAAAAGCCTTTAGTCTGACAACTGAATGTAAGGCAACATCTAGATGTACATGTATTGAAAAATATAATTTTCTTGTCTAGATAATAGTTATATTATATTGATCAAATTCTGAATGAACTAGTCACTTAACAAAACCGTGAAAAAACCCACTCTTGGATTCTTGTGAATTCATGTGATGTAAAGTTGTAGGAATCTGGTACAAACGGAACCCAGGTAATCTTTGTAGACATGTTAAGTGTATCAACAGAAATATCAAATAGAATAAATTTAAGTTTGTTTTGTTTAATGACACAACTAGAGTAAATTAATTAATTAATTAATCATTGGCTATTGGATGTCAACATTTGATAATTCTTTAAAGCAAACCAGGGAGCATTTTGTTTTTAAAATTTTGATTAGCGACAGTTGATTAATATTACAGAATTGTATAGCGATCTCTAAAATTTGCAAAACTAGCAATGTTCCCTGTAAATCTGATATATTTTTCCATTAGCAGCAAGGGATCCATGGAAAGACCAGCACATCCCACAACCTTTGTTGTGGACACTGGTTGGGATGGAACAAAAGCAATGGGTTACTGAGGAGGTTTGATCCCAAGATCCAATCACCTCAGGCAAGCATTCTACTACTGAGCTAGATCCCACTATTGACAGAAAATAAATAGAGAATAACTAGTTAATGACGTAGGATATCGGCTTTATCCTGTGAAAGGTAAAAGTGGGTTGAGCCTGAACAGGATAAAGCTGATGTCCTATGACATTAACTAGTTGTTATTGTTATCCAGCAGTCCATAAAAAATAAGGGGAAAAGTATATTATTTCTGTTATTTCAACTACATAGTACGAAGGAAGTAAATGTTTTGTTTAACAATGCACTCAACACATTTTATTTACAATTATATGGTGTCAGACATATGGTGTCAGACCACACAGATATATAGAGAGGAAACCCGCTGTCGCCACTTCATGGGCTACTCTTTTCGATTAGCAGCAAGGGATCTTTTATATACATTATACAATGACCTAGCAGTCAAATGAATGATTCTGTAATGTAGCTATGTTTGTGACGCCAAAAATCATAATCTGCTAATAAATGTTTATAA
This sequence comes from Gigantopelta aegis, assembly GCF_016097555.1. NCBI lineage: Eukaryota > Metazoa > Mollusca > Gastropoda > Neomphalida > Peltospiridae > Gigantopelta > Gigantopelta aegis. The sequence continues at coordinate 26,323,939 of NC_054706.1, forward strand.
CTTTGATTTAATTGGTCATCATAATCGGCCAATGGAATCAGTGGTTGCAGGATAAAAACTCACATCCAGTGGTCTCTTGGGTACTCTCTGAAGAACGTAGCGCCCTCTAGGGGTGTAATCAATCACAGATTCTGGTTCCGGTGATTCTAGTCGGAGTATCTCAACTGACTTGCATGAATTGTTCGTTGGAGCGGTCTGCACTGGGTTTAGGTCTATCAAGGGCAGATCATCGAAATTCTTCATAGTCACCAATGAGTCTGGTTGCTGCAAATATTACAGAAAAGTAGATCAGTTCATTAGAAAACTGTGTCAGAATGTCTTCCATATTGGATATGTTTAGACACTACTATCAACCATTAATTGATTATGATATATGCTAATAATTGTCTGTTCTGAATACTTCTTTTTTTTAATGTGATATTGCCAAGCTTTTTTTGGAATATGCAATATTACATCCTGCATTACTACAGTAAACTATTTGTTTACAGGAATGTGGTATTATATTCTGCAATACTACTGTAAATAATCTATTTATTTATATATTACTATGATGGTCTAAATAGACAATATTACACACTGCAAATACTACTGTAAATATTCTATTTATTTATATATTACTATGATGGTCTGAATAGACAATATTACACACTGCAAATACTACTGTAAATAATCTATTTATTTATATATTACTATGATGGTCTGAATAGACAATATTACATACTGCAGTACTACAGAAAAAAACAATCTTACTGGGACATGTAATATCATTTACTGTTATTTTGTGGGATGGGTTTTTTTTGTTTTTTTCTCAAATAAGATATGATTATTATGAATAAAAATAATTATCATACAACAAAAGATCAGTAAGACTGATAAACAAGTGTATAACCAGAATTCTTGGCTGCACTAAATGCTGAGTGTTTGTGGCTGATGGGGGAAGCATTAAAGGGACAAACCCTAGGTTTTAAACACTAAGACATATTTTTCACCTAACCCTAGTTTCAACCCATAACAATGGACACTAAGTTTGGTTAATTTACAAACCTGTAACAAATTTGGATATAATAGAGTCTGTGACATTGAAATACCCTTACATTTTTTACTAAAACGTGATTCAATAACCATTACTTGTCAGACGCAGAGCATTTTTAAAAATATGAAAAATGTATTTGGTGATATTATAAACACCAGGATGACCAGAAACATTTCGGTTGTACGGAAATGGATAATATAAACAATAAAATATAAGTAATGTTTGATTTCAGTGATCATAAACGGTTCTAATAGTGAAAAATATGCCTTAGTGTTTAAAAACTAGGGTCTGTCTCTTTAAACATCATCTCTGAACAAGACAAACAGAAAATACTTACATCAGTCGTGACTAGTTTGAGAACCATGCCAATTGTTGGGGTCCGACCATCAACTGTCACCATTTCGGTTCCCTGAAAAATAGACAAGATTATTACCACATAAACTTCTAAATTAATGGAATAATTCATTTTCATACAGGTCTACCTGAGTACAATTTAAAAACAATCTTCCACATATATTTTAAAGTTTGCAACTGAAGTAAAATAGATTTTGATTTCTTAAATTGAATTCCTTGAAAATTGTTTTATCAGGCATGGAAATTGGTGAACTGTAAAAAAAAGAGGAAATCTAGAAGGGTCCTGGAAATTCTTGAAATCCTAGGTTAAAATCTGTGGAGAAAAGGACGATTAAAATGCGAGGAAACGCAATGTTCCATGAGAGGAAAACAGCTGATCTAAGGAGAATTTCCACCCCTTTTTATATGTATGGCAAAAATCTCTGCATATCGATATTCTTAGACAACAGTAATTTTGTCCAGTCCTAAAATGTCTTTATCCCTATGTAAATGACTCTGTATCATCTCTGTTTTTGTATGCAGGTATTTCAGAAACATTACACTGAAATGGGGTCAGTTATTGTTTTGAAAGGGGGATGTAGGTGGACCAGGAATTTTTTAAATGTTAACATTTTTATTGCTAATACATGTATAATATTTTTTTCAAAACAAAGATCTAAAAACAAGTGAGAAGAGAACACTGAAAGAAGATTTGATTGCAGCCCGAAACATACCAATTTATTAAGACTGCACTTGTATTTCTTTTCTTTTTTTTCTTTTTTTTAAAGTGACATTTCCACTGTAAAACTGCTGACCACATTTTCCGCATAACAGTTAATCACAGTTCAAGTTTACCAGTGCTTGTCATCAGTTTTGGTGCTCTTCCAAACCAGTGTACATGCATGCATGATAAAATTCCTTATTACAGCAAAGTAATTCTTTCAATTTAATTATACAATACTGGACAGAGCTAATTTTTTTTTATGTAAATCTGATTCCTATCATATACAAATCACAGGAATTCAATTAGATTTATGTAACGTCAATCATAAAAACTAAGCATCTAGTCTGCTATTCCATGTTCAGGTAAGTTGATGCAACATCTATTAAAAAATATAATTTACATGTCAAGGTAATAATTATATACTGAACAACATAAGACATGTGAAAATTTTAATATATATATATATTAGTTCATGATGCAATTAACTTGGTAAAATGACTTGCAAAACGGGCCTAAATATATTCACAAGACATTGATCATTTTAAATTAATAGATACAAAACAATTAATGGGATTCAACGTGAATAATGTTAAATAAATTAAAGAAAACTGAATTAAAATTAAATTCTTTTGTTTGCTGTTCAGTATGATATTAATTAGCATCAAATTCGGAATTAATTAATTAGTTACTTAGAACATGACAAACAAATTCATGAAAAAAATTGATTCTCGGGCTTCTTGTGATGTAAAGTTGTAACAAGGGCTTTGTAGGTTTTGATGGGTTCGGACGAACGCTGAGGTTAAATTTTTTGTACAATGGTATATTAGGCTATTTTTATAGCTGTCCAAGGATAATGAAGAAAAAAGGATCAGATAAGTTCATATTCAGCACACCCACCCCCCACCCCCAATCTACACAGGTCCAGACCATGCTACACCCTTGCTGTGAACATCCAAATGGATTCTAGTAGAATTTAACTGAAAAATAAGGCCTGTACTTCAGTAAAGATAATAGAACAAATAGAAATATACCTGTATAGGTAATCCTTCTATTCGAAGTCCCCTCGTTGCATTTTCACTGGTCAGCTGTGAGTACATACGTTCGTCCAGCAGTAGGGAAGAGAAACCAATTGGACTTTGCACCTTCCAAAACTGGTCAGTCATTGCTAGGCAGCAACAAAGAAATAAACAATAGTGAGTTGTAAAAGTAATGGAAAATATATTTTGTTTGAAAAATGAAATGAGTGAAAAAAAAGGTAAATGGTGACAAGAATGTTACGTAAATTTAAATGGGGCAGTAAAAAACTGTTGAATAACCTGTTATTAAAGTTCTCCCCTCCACCACTTCCTACTAAATAATCCCTGAATCTTATGCAAATAATTCTGTAACTTAAGGTAAGTATTGCAGTTTAAAACTGTAAAAACTGAAGAAAAAAAAAAGAAGAGAAACCTCTGTACTTCATTATTAAATGCAGTTTGCTCAGGATCAAAATTCAGATATTAAAATTAATATTATTAAATAAACACAAGAACTAGACCTCGTTTGGCAACATAGTACATATTGAATTTCATGGATTGAAATTAACATTACCTAGGTTGGCCACGTAATACACGTTAATTCATGGATTGAAATTAATATTATCTTGGTTGGCCATGTAGTACATATGTTAATTCATGGATTGAAATTAATATTATCTTGGTTGGCCACGTAGTACATGTTAATTCATGGATTGAAATTAATACTACCTTGGTTGGCCACGTAGTACATATGTTAATTCATGGATTGAAATTAATATTAACTTGGTTGGCCACGTAGTACATATGTTAATTCATGGATTGAAATTAATATTAACTTGGTTGGCCACGTAGTACATATGTTAATTCATGGATTGAAATTAATATTACCTTGGTTGGCCACGTAGTACTCAATAACAAGGGCTGCGGATGGCGTGAACATGGTCGCCTTGTCCTTGTTCTCTGAGAACAGGAACGGGTGGTACCATGTCGGCAGATTCTCGGGATGGCCTGGCAGAGTTATCTGTGAACAGTTCAAACAAAAACCTTGAACAGTATTGGAACAGTTAGGGAAGGGGCATGACATCATTCATTTCAGTCAGTCAAATATTACGCACCAAATTTATGAAGTCTGTTTATGTCTTACATGAATTGTAACTATAGACATTTTAAATGCTTAAACACCTGTGTTTAAGAAAAACAGGCTTCGTACATTTAATTCAGCCCTACATGTCTTTACTTTTTTATATAGTGTTTAGGCCATAGACACTGAGGTTACATTCCTTGCATACATGGCTGTTTCCAATGCTTGTCATTTCAAAAGAAAACCATTCAAAATGTTTCATTCTCGTCATGAGATCTCTTTTGTTCCAATCAAAGTTTGTGTTATAAATGTTAAGCAATTCCGTTGCATATCCATTACAGTCTATGCTTGAATTTTAGTTCAGTACAAAGACTGATGCTATATCATCATCAGAACTAACATCATAATCATCACCACCACCACCACCACCACCACCACCACCACCATCACCACCACCACCACCACCACCACCATCATCATCATCATCATCACCACCACCACCACCACTGTCATTATCACCAACAACAGAATTAAAGAGGTATCATTAAAAACCTGAGATACTAATCTCAAATGTTAAACTCGTTTTAGTAGAACTACATAATATGTATTCTAGTTCAATCAACTGGAAGAAAGGTGCCAGAAAGCTGTGCTAAAAAACTGTCTAGCACAAATGTCATGTCCCGGAGACGTTAATGTGCCATTTTCATTGGTTAATTGGTCTCGTCATTTAAGAGGTAGACGGAGGTTGCTACCTGTTTATTGCATCATTCTCTAAGCATAGGTAGTATGTGACATCACATAATATGTAACGCTGAGCTGAAAGGAGTGACGTCATAGTACAAAAATAAAATGCAGTGAATTTTATAATAATTATACTAAAATTATAAGACTAACTGAACTAGAAAATATTTCTGGCACTCATCTCAAGAAAATCAATCCTTGAAGCTTGCTTTGATTTTCTTGAGACTTCTAGATTATGGTAGCCCCACTCCCATAGCTAGTGATATTCAATGTTGGGCTTATAAATAACTACTACTGCCATGCCTGATGGCTAGTGAAAAAACCCCATTGTCAAATGTAGCAGTTAAGTCTATTTTGTAAATATGAATATCCTGACCTCACCCCAACCCCAATCTCAGTGTTTTTAAGCTTTATCTCCCTCTTTAGGTGACATATCTGATTATAATTATTAAATTTAGTAAAATTGTACTCATTTACAGTAAAGTAGGGAGGGTGAATTTTTAATCATGGCTAGTAAATTTTTAAAATCACTGGCTAGTGAATTAAAAAAACATTCTAGAAGGCCTGTATTTACTTTATTTATATTAAAGATATTGTCACCTGTGGATATCCCTGCATGGAGCGATCAGGGACATTGAATGAGGATGGGCGAGGATTTGGAAATGTCACACTTGTGATTCCAACTCCAGCTGTCCTTGGATGAGATAACAAATTGTCTGTTCTGAAAAAAATAAAAAAATAAAATGAAATTCGTCATGTAGATAATAGTACTGGATAGTGCTGTCACCAAAACGTATTTTAAGTTATAATTTAATGACTGAATTGTATTAAATCAGATAGTTCTGTGTAGAAAATGTTAATATTATCAGCAGTGTTGAGTTAATGGTGTTAAATTGTCACAGCAAATGCAATTTAAATGTTACAAATGAAGCAGATGAATAATATATATATATTTCCTCGTTTCTTTTTCTTTCTCTTTTTCGGTCTTAAAAACAAAAAATTCTACACCAGTCTCTTACATTGCCAAATTGTGTCAAGCAATGCAAGAAATATTTTGAATATATTATTTATCTCCCTTTGGAGCAATGGCTATATTTACTTATATGCGACCTCGGTGGCGCAGTGGTTAATCCATCGGACTATAGGCGAATTCTTAAGGGCTCAATGGGTAGGTGTAAGGCCACTACACCCTCTTCTCTCTCACAAACAAGTAAACAACTATCAACTAACCCACTGTCCTGGACAAACAGCTCAGATAGCTGAGGTATGTGCCCAGGACAGCGTGCTTGAACCTTAATTGGATATAAGCACAAAAATAAGTTGAAATGAAATGAAACTTATAGTTGCAGTTATCTGGTACAGTTCAGGCAACTGCCTCAAGCAGACAGGAATGCATTACGGGCTCGTATAATTTGGTTAAATATGTCACACCCCCAAGACCATGATTTTAATGATGATTTTAAAGCTTGTTTACTTATAGTTGTAGTAGTCCGGTACAATCCGTGCAACTGCCACAAGTGGACCTGGAGAGTTAAGTAGATCTCTTTGAACCTGTCTTAAGTAAACCTACAAAACAAAAACAAAAGACATAAAACATTTTATTTCATTTCAGTGACAATGGATGGATGGAGAATGGATGGATGGATGGATTGGAGGGATGAATGAATGGATCTGAAGGATGAATGGGTGGGTGGGTGGGTTGGTGGTTGGATGGATGGATGGATGGATGGATGGATGGATGGAGAAACTGATTTTATTGTATGAATCGATAGATGGATGGATGAATGGTGGATGGATGGATTGACGGATGGATTGATGGATGGATTGACAGATGGTCGGATGGATGAATGGATGGAAGGATGAACAGACATATTAAAAGGGTTGGACAAAACTAACAATATATACTGTCTGCACCATTTAGTTGTTAGGGTATAATGATAAAACCTTTCTTACCTCCAATGCTAGATAGTTGGGCGAAGACTTCTCTTTTGGTAAACGACTCTTTTTACGCATGATTGAAGCATACATTCTCACTCCACTGGTTGTGTTGTCAGACGGCTGTCAAAGTAGAAAAATATTATGTAAAACACATATAAAAATAATTATTATTTTATTTTATTTTAACAATTGCTTTTTAATATTTATTATTATTATGGGTATTGTTGGTTTTATGAAACTGGATTATGATCATCATCACCAACATCACCATCATATTGTTATTATTAATATATGCACAAACATGCAGTATGTATTTCTGTCAACACATACATCCTAAAGCTAGGAATCCATGTGTACGTGATGTGTAATGCCTAGTGCATGATGTGTATTGAAAATATCACTGATGAGTTCAGGAAGTAATGTTTTACGCAACAAGCAACATGCATTGCGTACATATGGAAGGGCTTCAGTTGATTTCTATATAAACTGTTGTTTACGTACCATGCACCACGCATTATGCACTACGTACAGATGGATTCCTCACTTAACACGTATACACTCACACAAAACACATACACATACATACTGGAACAATAATAATGAAAGTCAAATCCACTTAATTGCATATGAATTGTATGAAATAAATCTTTTATTTGTTTATTATACTGCTGTATGGAACTATTTACCAGTAGTAGTAAAACAACGAATTATATTCCATAACTTAACAACTTTATAAGAATACATATAGGTTATTTGCATGTGAACAAAAATTCTGGAAATTTGGTAGCAGATTTTGCTAGCATTGTGGGTTCATATGGTGTATGTGCTTTTTCTTCATCTTTGAAGGCTCAAGACAGTCATATGAGTTTGGGTAACCCACAGTAACCCATGTTAGTCTAGCCTCTACCCTTTGACCAATCCAGCTTGGGTGACCCACAGTAACTCATATTAGTCTAGCCTCTACCCTTTGACCAATCCAGCTTGGGTGACCCGCAGTAACCCATGTTAGTCTAGCCTCTACCCTATGACCAATCCAGCTTGGGTAACCCACAGTAACCCATGTTAGTCTAGCCTCTACCCTATGACCAATCCAGCATGGATGACCCAGAGTGATCCATATTAGTCTAGCCTCTACCCTTTGACCAATCCAGCTTGGGTGACCCGCAGTAACCCATGTTAGTCTAGCCTCTACCCTATGACCAATCCAGCATGGATGACCCAGAGTGATTCAAATTAGTCTAGCCTCTACCCGTTGACCAATCCAGCTTGGGTGACCCGCAGTAACCCATATTAGTCTAGCCTCTACCCATTGACCAATCCAGCTTGGGTGACTAGGAGTGATCCATATTAGTCTAACCTCTACCCTTTGACCAATCTAGCTTGGGTGACCCACAGTAACCCATATTAGTCTAGCCTCTATCCTTTGACCAATCTAGCTTGGGTGACCCGCAGTAACCCATATTAGTCTAGCCTCTATCCTTTGACCAATCTAGCTTGGGTGACCCACAGTAACTCATATTAGTCTAGCCTCTATCCTTTGACCATTCCAGCTTGGGTGACCCGCAGTAACCCATATTAGTCTAGCCTCTACCCTATGACCAATCCAGCTTGGATGACCCAGAGTGATCTATATTAGTCTAGCCTCTACCCTTTGACCAATCCAGCTTGGGTGACCCGGAGTGATCCATATTAGTCTAGCCTCTACACTTAGACCAATACAGCTTGGGTGACCCACAGTAACCCATATTAGTCTAGCCTCTACAATTAGACCAATACAGCTTAGGTAATTCTACCAGGAGCTGAATCTCCTGCTAGAATAGCTCTCTGGGTTAATGAGACATACAAGCTACTTCACCCCATCAAGGAAAGGACCATGAGATAGTGGACGTGCTTTTGAAAAACCAAAGTGATACTGATAGAAGGGCTGAAGATGGGTAAAGTATGTGTCACAGATACTTACAGCTACCATTTCCAAGTGATACTGATGGAAGGGCTGAAGATGACCAATGGGAACGTGGTATGTGACCAGAGACTCTTTAGTTGCCCCATCACCAACAGACAGAACCATGGCTGAAAAAGAAATATTTTAATACATAGTTATTAGTTTCGTCAAAGTTTTAAAATTGTCGTTCCAATCCTGGAAGTTAAGTTTAAAGGGTTTAATTTGTGGGGTTTTTAACGACACAACTAGAGCACATTAATACATTAATCATCAGCTATAGGATGTCAAACATTTGGTAATTTTTAACACGAAATCTTAGAGGAAAATTGCTACATTTTTCTATCAGCAGCAAGGGATCTTTTATATGCACTTTCCAACAAACAGAACAGCACATACCAAGGCCTTTGATATATCAGTCATGTGGCACTAGTTGGGATGGGGGGAAAAACAACCAGAGAATGGGTCCACTGAGCTGGTTCGATCCTATGACCCATGCATCTCAGATGAACATTCTACCAACTGAACTAGATCCTGCCCCAATCCTGGAATAAACATGCTCCTCAAAAGTAATATAGTAATAATGCAGAGAATAATAGAATACACTAGAACACATGTACAATAAACCATGCTTCTTTCTCTCTCATGCAGGGCGGGATTTAGTTCAGTTGGTCGAGTGCTCGCCAGAGGTGCTTGCATCTCAGGATCAAACCACCTCGGTGGATCCATTCAGCTGATTGTTTTTTCAACTGGTCACAAACTCTGTGTTATGTGTCGTAGTCTGTTGGGAAAGTGCATACAAAAGATCCCTTGCTGCTAATAGAAAAAAACTGCGGGTTACCTCTGATGACTACCTGTCATAATTATCAAATGTTTGACATCCAATAGTCGATTATTAATTAATCAATGTGCTCTAGTTAGTGGTGTTGTTAACTAAAAACAAACAAACTGGTGAACACACATACACACAAACATCAATACTGCTAACAACTGCAATTAGTATGGGGTCTTATTCACAAAGGTCTCTTAGGCTCTGCTAGACAAGTCGTTTAGCATTGCACTGCGAGATCACAAAGTTGCAAGAGTTTAGTGAATTAGGCCCATGGTTTCCATGGCAACTCACTCTCATCTGGAGCTTTCTTTTCATCCAGTTCCATGGTGATCATCTCTTCCCAGGCGGGTGCGTGTGTTGGGTGGATCGTACAGTGTGTGCGAGACTCAACTTTAACTTTCTTTGCATCCTCAGACTTCGTCTTTCTGTTTCAAACACACAAGAAACAAGAAAAAAACCATGAATAACAAATTGGAATATTACAAGTCATTAGAAGAGTTTCGATAAACATTTGGCAAATTTGTGAACCCTTTAGGTAAATTACAATGGACTAAATAATATTAAATTCATTTTTAGTTGGATAAATTAGACAGTATTTTATTATTTCATATATTTTAAAATAACTTTTAAGGACAAAGACTTTATACTTTTATTTATGTGTATAAATTTGGAATACCATATTGACAGACTGAAGTATAGTCAAACTGTGTTATAAGCAGCCACCAAATGGCCTTTTAAGACAATTGCTACTTAATAGAGGTCAATGTATACCATATTAGCTTATTTGTGAGAATACATTGGTGTCACTCAACACAGGAGCTTGCTTAATACAGATTGTGCTACAGACTGTAATATATTTTATTTTATTTCATATTTAATTTTGTTAATCTTCTACCATACTTATCCCGATTCATTCTACTTTTAATTTTTATTAATTTTCAGTTGAAGTTTTGAGGTGTTTATGTGTACAGGCCACAATTGAATACAAGTATTAAAATAAACAAATATGAAATTAAAGTCCATGACATTACCAACATTTTAATTTGTAGTCTTAACAAAAATAAATGTATAACAAACCTACTGTTATTTTGCTGATAATATAAAAGAGTAGCTTACATTGATACGTATGGTAATGCCACCCTGCCATTCGGAGTTGATGGGATACTTGTGGCGCCGTGTAAGATGACCTCAATCTGTTCCTTGCCCTGATTGGCTACATGGCGCCAATGTGGACCTGAGCTGAATGTTGAATGGTCATTTTCTGGCAATGGAGACTCAACCATCTAAAGAAGGAAGGAAGGAAATGTTTTATTTAACGATGCACTCAACACATTTTATTTACAGTTATATGGCGTCAGACATATGGTTAAGAACAACCATCTAAAGAAAGAAAATAATTAAAATATTAATTAGTGGAAACAGGATTTTTTTAAATGAGACCTCAGTATAATATTTAATGACATGTTTCATTTGGTGTGCAACAAGTGACTCTTAGTGTAGTGTGTTAGAGAAAAAAAATCAATTTAACTCTGCTTTACTCGTATTCACTAACAGCAAGGGATCTTTTATATGCACTTTCATATAAAGAAAGTACTATAGTTAGCTTATTTGTCGGTTGACCTAGAATGCTAAATATTAAATAGGACAGTCACTATAGTCTGACACATCACCTTCTAACATCAGTGGGTATTTAACACATGTTATTTAATAAGACTATACAAATGTAATTCAATACTTCACCCTCTATCAGTAAATAGGGGTGAAGGGGGTTGATATGGAATATTAATAGTTATTTAACAAGACTCCAGTGTTACCAATAAGTTATGATGAATAATGACTATTTAATATCGTTATAGTCTAGTACTCTACCAGTGCTGCTCATCCCTATACCATCAGTAAGTGGAGGCGAGGTGGCGATGAATAAATAGTATTTTGATAACATTGGAGTATGGAGTGGGACGTAGCCCAGTGGAAAAGGGCTTGCTTGATGCACGGTTGGTCTGAGATCGATCCCCGTCGGTGGGCCCATTGGGCTATTTCTCGTTTCAGCCAGTGGACCACAAGTGGTATATCAAAGGCTGTGGTATGTGCTATCCTGTCTGTGGGATGGTGCATATAAAAGATCCCTGTTTACTAATGGAAAAATGTAGTGGGTTTCCTCTCTAAGACTATATGTCAGAATTACCAAATGTTTGACATCCAATAGTCGATGATTAATAAATCAAATTGCTCTAGTGGTTTCGTTACAAAAAAAAAAAAAATTACACTGGGGTATAGTATAATGCAACTTATCCCTTTACCATCAATAAGTGGAAGTCAGGATGAATACAGATTACAATATGACTAGAACATGATACTCACCCCACCCCCCCACCATCAGAAAGTGGAGGTGGGGTGAATGCATATTATAATAAGAGGGGATGAATACGGATTAGGAACAATAAGACTAAGAACATTATACTCACTCTCTACCATCAGTAAGAGGAGGTGGTGATGAATAAAGATTACATAATAAGACTAGAATCTAACAATGCTACTCAGGAGGTGTGGTTCAATACAGATGTTTGTTTGTTTGTTTCTGATTAATTAATCATCACCTATTGAATGTCAAACATTTGGTAATTCTGACTCATAGTCATCACAGGAAACCCGCTACATTTTTTCTAATGCAGCAAGGGATCTTTTATATGCACTTCCCACAGACAGGAAAGCACATACCACAGCCTTTGTCCAGTTATGGTGCACTGGTTTGAACGAGAAAAAACCTATCAACTGAATGGATCCACCAAGGTGGTTCGATCCTGTGACGCAAGCACCTCAAGCGAGCACTCAACCGACTGAGCTAAATCCCGCCCCTGGTTGAATACAGATTACAATAAGACTAAGAATGTGATACTCACCCCTCTGCCATCAGTAAGAGGAGGTAGTGTTGAATACAGATTACAATAAGACTAAGAACGTGATATTCGCCCCTCTGCCAGATTACAATAAGACTAAGAACGTGATATTCGCACCTCTGCCATCAGTAAGGGAGGTAGTGTTGAATACAGATTACAATAAGACTAAGAATGTGATACTCACCCCTCTGCCATCAGTAAGAGGAGGTAGTGTTGAATACAGATTACAATAAGACTAAGAATGTGATACTCACCCCTCTGCCATCTGATACTCACCCCTCTGCCATCAGTAAGAGGCGGTGGTGTTGAATACAGATTACAATAAGACTAAGAATGTGATACTCACCCCTCTGCCATCAGTAAGAGGAGGTAGTGTTGAATACAGATTACAATAAGACTAAGAATGTGATACTCGCCCCTCTGCCATCAGTAAGAGGAGGTAGTGTTGAATACAGATTACAATAAGACTAAGAATGTGATACTCACCCCTCTGCCATCTGATACTCACCCCTCTGCCATCAGTAAGAGGCGGTGGTGTTGAATACAGATTACAATAAGACTAAGAATGTGATACTCACCCCTCTGCCATCAGTAAGAGGAGGTAGTGTTGAATACAGATTACAATAAGACTAAGAATGTGATACTCACCCCTCTGCCATCTGATACTCACCCCTCTGCAATCAGTAAGAGGAGATAGTGTTGAATACAGATTACAATAAGACTAAGAATGTGATACTCACCCCTCTGCCATCAGTAAGAGGAGGTGGAGGAGGTGACGGCGGCAGATCAATCTTCAGTGACCGAGTATCGCCCCACGACGTGACAGATGGTTTCCGTGGCGGCGGTGTTCTTTGAACCGGTTTCCTTCTCACCGGAGGATCGGGATCCGGTTTTGGTTTGGGCTTCCTGACAGGAACTGGTTTAGGTTTCGGTTTTGGTTCTGGAGTTGTGATACTCCTCCTCGGTGGTATAACGATAGTTTCGCGTAAAGCAAACGTACACCTGAGTCGTCCACAGTGCATCTGGATGTTGTCTGATGACTGGGTCCGCAGCATCGTCACAACGTCCGTGTATCGGTACATGTCGTCGCCGGGCTCGACTCGGAGATTAATTCGCGGGGCGTTAGTCCGAGGGTAGATGGCGAACTTTCCCTCGCCGACCTTCTTGCCCATGTCATGGTCGTTGTCGGGTAGAGAGTAAACTTCCAGCAGCAGATAGACATCATGGTTCTTGTCATTCTTGCAGAAACCTTAAAAAACAACAACAAATTATCATTGTTCACATACACAAAGTTTATGTTTTGAAATATTGTAGTTAAAGGGGTAGGATTTAGCTCAGTCATTTGAACGCTCACTCGAGGTGCTTGCGTCGTGGGATCGAACCACCTCAGTGGATCCATTCAACTGACTGGGTTTTTTATCATTCCAACCAGTGTACCACAACTGGTCAAAGGCTGTGGTATGTACTTTCCTTTGCTGCATTAGGAAAAATGTAGTGGGTTTCCTCCGATGACTACGTGTCAGAATTACTAAATGTTTGACATCAAATAGCCGATGATTAATTAATAAATGTGCTCTGGTGGTGTTGTTAAACAAAACAAACTTTAAACTGTAGTTAAAATTACAACAGCAGCAGCAACAATAATCAACAGCAAAACATTTTAGCTTACCTGGCAAATAGGCTTATTCTAATGTATGTATTAATAATGCCCATTAAAAAATATGCTTTTAAATCTGGCTTTCTTGAACACAGAATATACAGTGAGACATTGTTTTATATATTGTATATGCTATACTAAATTTGTTTTTATTTGGCAATAATAGACAAAACTACTTTAGTTGTTTTAGTGTTATAATCTTATAACATAAATTCAGGCACAGCTTTGGTTCTTTATTAAACATACAGGCATGAAAGCCTACTGGCAGTTTTTCGAAATATGTTGTATATGTATGTAAGGAAGTATAAAAACATTTTGGTTATAAACACGTAAAATATTGCAAAGACTACCAATAAGTTAAATTCAAATAATTATATTTTGAGTTTTCTAATGAAATTAAAATTGTTTAGTTTTTTTGTTTTTTGAATAAGAAAAAGTAATGAAAATATAATGTTCTTAATTACAACTGAAAATTAACATTTAACCTCAAAATTCTAGAGATTAAATGTATTATAAGAAAGACATTACAAATCCCTCCCCCACCCCCAAAAAGTAAATAAATAAAATAAAAATAAAACCTTCTAATTGTATATTATTTAGTAAAGGATATAACCCAAAATGGAACAAAAACTATTATAAAAATTTGTATTTATATTTCTGAACTGGAACATAAAAAAGGTTATAATACATACATATACCAGTACAACGCAAAAATAAGAAAGGAAGAATGAATGAATGTTTGTTTAACGACACCCCAGCACAAAAAAAGAAGAGTAGTATATAATAAAATTTATAAGAATAAAATTAAATACCTTTTGGCAGTTTAAAAGCGAATTTCCTGTCACTAAAAGTGCACAACTCCACATCGGCCGTCTGCCGCACAACATCAGTAAGTGCTTCGTTATCTGTCAAGTAGTCGACATTTGGGGGCTTCTTCACCTGTATCTTCGAGTAATCTTTTGTGTGCAGACTCTGAACAGACAGCTTGATGAAGTAACGCCCCATGTGATTAAACTGAGCATCGTGGATTTCCACATCAAATATAAGACTCTTTTGTTCAATCGCCATAATTAGAGAATTAATATATAACAATTAGTGCACTCCTTGCTCAAGAACAAGAATTCAAATTTTATCCACAATGAACAACTATATTTAAACTTTTATAGCTGAGCCGATATATTTTAACATGCTCATATACCATTGAAGGTTTCGAGCAACTTTTATAGCATACAATTATTTGTAAGTATATTTTACTTTTAGAACATTCTGATCCACAAATACCTTTAGGTATCTCAAAAGTTCTAAAATATGTAAAAAATTCATCCACAAATTTCAATTTCAAAAATATGATCCATAAATATGTCAGAATGCTTTCACTTATAGAATGTTAAAATTCACAAGAAGATATATGCTTCTTCTAAAACATTTAATCCATAGATATCTGTAAGAGTATTTCAGTTCTAAAACACATTAAACAAATACCTGAAGAATATGCTAAAGACTGGTTTTTAACAAACATGTAGGTATAATTCAATTTGAAGAAAACCTAATCACAGAATTCCAAGTGAGTTCCTCATTGCTTTGTACAACCATATCAATGCTAACTAATCCATGAAAAACATGCTTTTCGCTTTTCAAGAAGATAGTATTCCAATTTGTTTCCATGCTAAAATCAATGAAGTAATCCACGAAAATCCACTCATGCCATTAAAAACACATATGTTCCTAAGTACAAAGTTAATTGTCAGATTTCTCACATAGTTTGGTTGTTTTTTTATGACACTCCACCAAATGTCACGCAACAATAAACTTTTCATGGACAGAGTGCTTAACAATGCCAGATAGATACGCAAAGTTCGTCTCTATGCACGGTCATATTTTACATATAAACATTCACTACACCTTTGAAAAACCGTGATAACAAACAGCGTACGTTCAATAGCTGCCATTATTTGGCACAGTGGGCAGGACCACATATCTGAATCAACAAATGGAATCATCAATATATATTTAGCTAAGGCTTGTGGTCTATTCAGACAGAGCCCTTATTGAAAGTCAAGTGAACAGTCCGATCAGTCAAAGGGAATGCCGATAAAAAG
Organism: Gigantopelta aegis; assembly: GCF_016097555.1. Taxonomy (NCBI): domain Eukaryota; kingdom Metazoa; phylum Mollusca; class Gastropoda; order Neomphalida; family Peltospiridae; genus Gigantopelta; species Gigantopelta aegis. The sequence goes on from NC_054706.1 coordinate 26,340,229, forward strand.
AACCGTCTCGTCTCATTAGAGAGCTCCTCAAGAAAGCAGCAGGGTTTCATAAAAGGCAGAAAATTAAAAGCCTAGGTCAGGTCTTTTGTAATCGAGAGATACTGCCTCTTTTCACGTCTGTTAGGCATTGAAAATGAAGTCATTGAATTCTAGCACTTCACCAGGGACAGTATCAACAAATGGGAGACGTCTTCAAACACACATGCAGTTACTTGTACAAAACAGTCACCCATTCATATATATATTCAGATCTGGACATGTTGCTATATGCAGTACCATACATGAAGCCATGCTTCGAAAATGTATAGCAATGGAAAGGGAAAAAAAGAAGTTTGTTTTGTTCAATGACACCACTAGAGCACATTTATCTATTAATCATCGGCTATTGGATGTCAAACATTTGGTAATTTTACCACATACATGTAGTCTTAGAGAGGAAACCCGCAACATTTTCCCATTAGTAGCAAGGGATCTTTTCTATGCACCATCCCAGACAGGATAGCACATACCACAGCCTTTGATATACCAGTCGTGGTGCACTGGCTGGAAGAGAAATAGTCCAACGAGCCCACCGACAGGGATCAATCCCAAACCTTGTGGAGGCCCTAGTCCAAAAACAGTGTCGCACAACTGGTATATCAAAGACTGGTATATACTGTCCTTTAATGCATATAAAAAGGTTCTTTGCTAATGATGAAAAACATTTTTGTGAGTTTCATCTAAAGGCTACATGTCAGAATTACTAAACGTTTGATATCCAATAGTCTATGATCAATTGCTCTAGTGGTATTAGTAAACAAAAAATAAACAAAACCTTCCCATAAATAGCAAGAAATTCTTTGTATATGCATTCACACAAACAAGCAGACTCCATATCCTGAAAAACTGGGTGGAATGGGAAATAATTCAAGGTTTACTAAGGACGATCAATCTTATAATCCAATGCACTCACCACTAATGTGTCCTATTTGCTAAAATATACAAGTTTGATCGTAAATGTTGTGGGTAAATTAAAAACTTAATAGTCATGAATATTCTTATTCATTATTTTTTTTGGAGCGTGGGTAATTTCATTGTAGTCACACATTTGCCTCCTCTCAACTACAATTTGAAAGAATAATACATATTTTGAAAACAAATTACTGTCTGCATTGGAACTTAAAGTTTGTTTTGTTTGACGATACAAATGGAACACATTGATTTATTAATCATCGACTATTGCATGTCAAATGTTTAATAATTATAACATATAGTCTTAGAGAAGAAACCTGTTAATTTTTCCATTAGTAGCATGGGAGCTTTTATATGCACCATTCATACCTGTGGGATAGCACATACCACGGCCATTGATTTCAGCAGTAGAAGATTAGAACTGTGCATATGAAGAGTTCAAACCAAATTGGTGCCTTTAATATGTTGTACAGAGCTGCAATATTTGTGTTCATCAATAACCCTCCCTCTCCACCCACACAAACATGAATCTTTGATTATTTCACTGAAAATTACTTTCAGTGGCAATAAAATATGCTAATGTGTACCACATTATTTGTTACTACAACAGAGTTACACAGGTATGACTGATTTGTCTGATGATGTGTTCACTGCTAAGAGACAAATACCCCCAAAACCTGACTTAGTCAATAAGTTGCTATCGGAGTCTATCGATTGCCTGTAATAAAAAGACTTGTCATGGAAAAAGACAGTATAGAAATGGATTACAGTAGACTACAACATAATAAATTATACTAACTAGAGAGAACTGCATTGTTGTATTATAGTACAATGTTATTTTTCATGTGACAGTGCCATAGTTGTAATAGATTTACTTACACACTTTGGAATTTAGAGCAAAATAATAATTGAATATTAAGAGATTTAAGAATTTAAATTAGGTTTTCCACTGAGCTGTGTCAGTCAAAGGTTTACAGTGAAGATTAAAGATGCCTTATATTGAATGCATATTTTGTCACTGGATATTGGGTCATGGGCATGGGGTGGTATTGCAACGAGTCCACTAACGAGGGTAGATCTTATGACCCATTGCACATCAGGTGAGTGCTCTACCATTGAGCTACATCCTACCCATTCGTGCTGTGGTGTACTATGAAACAAATATTAATTTCCTTATATTCAGGAAAGGAAAGGAATGGGGTTTTTTGTTTTTAATTTTTTTAATCTCACTGCCCGCTTTCCTTTTACTCCTTTGAATTCTGATCTGGCAACTCCTGCTATCTTTCAACTTCTTTCGCTGTCCACCTCCACATCCGTAACAGGTGCTTATCTCTTGTCGCCATCCGTGTCACACATCTGTCATTCCCCATCAGCTTTTAGCTGTGGGCATAGTTTTACCACTTCAGAGAGTGTTCAGTAGTTACTTCTGGCATTGTTAAGAGGCACTTGTAACTATCTACTATACACCCCTACTACTGGCAGTCGTTAGTTAGTTCCATGGAAAGGAATGTTTGTTTAACAACAACAACAGCTCAGCTCATTTTAAAATTACAATTGAATAAGGCTATTTCAACCCTTGATCAAGAAAGGGAAGAGACCAAACTAGCTGCAACGATGCAGGTTATTCAGGACTACTGAAAAAGCATCAATTTTATTTGACATTTATTTTGCATAATATTCCCTCAAACAGGACATACCACAACCTTTGAGGTACCAGAGGTATTAGAAAATGTATTAAAAAATAATAATTATATATATTTTTTTTTAATTCAACGAGACTGATTGATCCAGCAAAGGGGTGGGATGTATAAGCCAGTGGTAAAGTGCTTGTCTGATGTGCGGTTGGTTTGGGATCAATCCCTGTCAGTGGCCCATTGGGCTATTTCTCATTCCAGTCAGTGAACCAAAACTGGTATATTAAAGGCCATAGTATGTGCTATCCTGTCTGGGGTGGTGCATATAAAGGACCCCTCGCTACCAATGAAAAAATGTAGCGGGTTTCGTCCCTAAGATTATATGTCAAAATTACCAAATTATATTTGAGATCCAATAGCTGATGAATAATAAATCAATGTGCTCTAGTGGTGTCATTAAACAAAACAAACTTTCATCAAGCGACCCATTGTAGTTCAGGGGCGGGACGTAGCCCAGTGGTAAAGCATCTGCTTGATGCGCGGTCGGTTTAGGATTGATCCCCATCGGTGGCCCCACTGTGCTACATTTATTTCTCGTTCCAGCCAGTGCTCCACAAATGGTGTAACAAAGGCTGTGGTGTGTAATATCCTGTCTGTGGGATGGTGCATATAAAGGATCCCTTGCTGCAAACTGAAAAGAATAGCCTATGAAGTGGCGACAGTGGGTTTCCTCTCTCTATATCTGTGGTCCTTAACCATATATCTGATGCCACATAACCATAAATAAAATGTGTTGAATGTGTCGTAAAATAAAACATTTCCTTCCTTCCATGGCAGTTCCAGTGAGCACTCTACCACTGAGCTACATCTAGCCCTGATATATCCAGTAACTGAAAGGTAGCCAATTTGTAAATTATTTATTGAAGTTATCAGCTTAATATTTGCCAAGCCAGCCAATGTCATAAAAGTTCAAATAGTATAAATCACAGATAAAAAAAATCACAATAACAGGATTAACAAACAGTGACTTTGTATGTACATAGTTAACTGTACTTAAGTAAATACTCTGTTACAATCACTGGTATACCCACTCACCAACACTGTATAAACAAACCACAATGAACTGGGCCCATGCTTATAAAACTTTTACAGTTCAGACTGTGACATCACATGCATACAATTTGTATGGAAAAAGAAAGAAAGAAATGTTTTATTTAACAACGCACTCAACACATTTTATTTATGGTTATATGGCATCAGACATAAGGTTAAGGACCACACATATATTGAAAGAGGAAACCCACTGTCACCACTTCATGGGCTACTCTTTTCGATTAGCAGCAAGGGATCTTTTATATGCACCATCCCACAGACAGGGTAGTACATACCACGGCCTTTAATATACCAGTTGTGGTGCACTGGTTGGAATGAGAAATAGCCCAATAGGCCCATTGACGGGGATCGATCCCACACCGACCATGCATTGAGCAAGTGCTGTACCACTGAGCTACGTCCCGCCCCACAATTTGTATCGTGTTGTCATGACATTAGTGTCTCCGACTCTATTAGGAAGGAAGGAAATATTTTACTTAACGACATACTCAACACATTTTATTTACTGATATATGGTGTCAGACATAGGGTTAAGGACCACACAGATATAGAGAGAGGAAACCCGCTGTCACCACTTCGTGGGCTACTCTTTTCGATAGGGATCTTTTATATGCACCATCCCACAGACAGAATAGCACATGCCACGGCCTTTGATATACCAGTTGTGGAGCACTGGCTGGAATGAGAAATAGCCCAATGGGGCCACCGACAGGGATCAATCCTAAACAGACTTCGGATCTAGCGAGCGCTTTACCACTGGGCTACGTCCCACCCCAGACTCTATTAGAGTGTTGAGTCTAGACTCTAAACGTTTGTTAAGAACCAGGTCTGGAGCCCAGTTCACAAAGCTCTCTTAGGCTCCATTAGACAACAAAGCATCCTCTTTGCAAGTCTTTTAGCATTGCACTGCGAAATCGCAAAGTTGCGAGAGTTTAGTGAATTAGGCCCCAGATCTTGATGGCACCAGACCTGGCAATTCATGTTTTTGGAATCAGACTTGTATGTTTTTTAGTTTAAAACCACACTTTTACGTTCAAGAAGTCAGATCTCACGTTCTTAAAAAACATTTCTACACAAACTTAAAGTTAGAGTTAATAAAATAAAATAAATGTTTAACGACACCACTAGAGCACGCTGATTTACTGAATGTCAAACATTTGGTAATTCTAAAATAGTCTTAGAGGACACCTATTATATTTGTCCATTAGTAGCCAGGGATCTTTTATATGCACTTTCCCACAGACAGAACAGTACATACCATGGCCTTTGATACACCAGTCCTTACTGTGAACTATATATGTATATAATACTATATATATATTATTTATTCCATTAGGTAAAATATATGTACAATTTGTTTGTTTTTGTTACTGCTGTGATCAAAAAAAAATTCTTTCATGTTTTGATGTTTGTTTTGTGTTCAAGAATCAAGATAAAAATATACAAATGCCACTATGATTTTTTTAAAACAGTATTTGGCAAATTTCCCTTTTTAAATGATTTTGTCATTTTTATTTTTGTTCCTCCCCCCTCGACCCCCCCCCCAGTAGTGATGACGTCACATGAGACTGATTGACAATTATTTTTCCCCACCCCTGGTCTGTGTGTGTGTGTGTGCGCGGGATGTGTGCGCGCGCACAGGATGTGTGTGTGTGTGTATGTGTGTGTGTGTATGTGTGTGTGTGGGGTGGTGGTCGTGGTTGTGGGTTGAATGGTTGTGTGTGTGTTTGTGTGTATAAATTAAAAAAATCTTATTACTTTGAAATCCACCCTGATCATTTAATGGTTAGTGTCTACATAAGAAGGTGGTTTACTTAGCTGAAACATACATTAGCTAAAAAATATGTAAATTAATATAGCATATTTTGGGAAAAGTACCCTCGGTGGATGATATTGTACCCTCAGTAGTTCAGTACTGTAAAATCCATCCTATTAGAAACTCATAGGCGAAATATTCATGGAATTATCTCTTTAATACAAAGTGGCATAATTTCGTTATTTATGATCATATCACAGTAAAATTTGACATGAGTATGTGACAATGTTCTTGCTATGGACTGACAGCAGTGGAGGCGTTTTCGTCACCAAACAGCGAGTGCACTGAAATCAGTATCACCGTGCGACATCTCCTTGGCATACACTGAATGAGTCTCTGAATCCGGGCACGTGGAATCCTAGCCCATTCTTCATGCAGTGCATGTGACAGTTGCGGAAGTGTCTGAGGCTCCGGGTCACGCTGGTGTACACGTCTGTCCAGTTCGTCCCATAGATGTTCAATGGGGTTGAGATCTGGCAATCTTGATGGCCATGGCAGCACATTAATGTTCTCATTCTGTAGAAAATCCATTGTTACACGTGCCGCATGTGGCCTGGCATTGTCCTGCTGAAAGAGTTCTCTCTGTCGATCCAAAATGGGAAGCATGTGATGGAAAAGAATATCATCCCGGTAACGTACAGCTGTCAGTTTGCCTTGTACGAACACAAGTTCACTTCTGCCCATATATGAGATGGCTCCCCACATCATGACACTCCCTCCACCGAATCTGTCAATTTGAGTGACACAGTTGTTGGCAAAACGTTCATTGCGGCATCTGTAAACACGTCATCCATCATGTCGCTGTAGAAGGAAACGTGACTCGTCGCTGAACCATACTCACCGCCAGTTTCCCAAGTTCCACCCCTGTACATTCGTGCACCAGCGAACACGTAAATGTCGATGTTGACGTCACAGGACGGGGCCAACATACGGTCTCCTAGCCCGTAAACCAGCTTCTCGAAGTCAGTTCCGAATGGTTTATACAGACACCCTTCTCAAACCAGGTATGTGTCCAGCAGTGTTCGTTGCTGTGGCAGTTTAGTGACGCAAGTGCAGAAACTGGATGTAGCGATGTTTTGCTGCAGTTGTTATGCGAGGTCTTCCACTCCGGGTCGGTCTTCAGCTGATACAAACTGCTGGTACCTGTCCCAGAGACATGAAATAGTGCTTTGATGGACATTCATGTGGCATGCGACTGCTGACTGCGATTCACCTAACTGGAGGGGGCCTATTGCAATGTTTTGATTCGGCAGGCTTAGTCTTGGCATCTTGTAACTCGTCTACATCGAAATGGAAATAAGACATGATTGCAAGCATTGCAGCTTTAAATACCCATCACTACCCCAATCTTTTCCCCGAGTTTCACGCGCATTTGCCAAAATCTGACCATTTCATGCTGATTTCCTACATTTGAGCATGCTGTCCCATTCCAGGAACATTAATAAACATGGTCATTCAGCAACATTGTAAAAAAAAAAAAACGATATTTTGTAAAATCAAACACTTTTATTCTTTTCCTATCACCTATGTGTTTCTTTTTTGACAGAGTATATATATATATATATATATATATATATTTTTTAAATAATAATTTAAAAGAACCTATTTTAATTCTTATAATTTGGAAATTTACCCAGATCAATTAGATAATGAATTAATCCATCATATACAGTCATATATTATTCAATGGTTAGTGTCTACATAAGAAGGTGTTTACTTAGCTGAAATAAACATTAGCTAACAAATATGAAAATTAATACATCATATTTTGGGAAAAGTACCCTCAGTGGATGATCTTGTACCCTTGGTAGTTAGGTAAGTACTGTAAAATCCACCCTATTGAAATCTTTAGTATCTCATTTTCCTAGAACTATCCCTAGCATTGCTAGTAAACATATAGTAAGGTTATTCACAAATATTTAGAAAGATAATAATAATAATAATAAAAAATAATAATATTTTCTTATAATTTGGAAATCTACCCTTATCATTTAGATAATGGATTAATACATCATATACATATTTAATTATTAGTGTCTACATAATAAGGTGTTTACTTAGCTGAAATATACAATAGCTAACAAATATGTAAATTAATATACCATATTAAGGAAACAGTACCCTCGATGGATGATCTTGTACTGTCGGTGGTTAAGGCACTGTAAAATCCAACCTATTAAATTCTTAAGTGTCTCATTTTCCTAGAACTATTTCTAGCATGGATAGTAAACATACAGTAGGGTTATTCACACACATTTAATTTAAAAAAATATAATAATAATATATATAATTTGGAAATCTACCCTGATAATTTAGATAAGGGATTAAGCCATCATATTCATATTGAATTGTCATGTCTACATTAGAAGGTGTTTATACGTAGCTGACATATATATTAGCAAACAATTATGTAAATTAATATACCATATTAAAGGAAAAATACCCTTGTGGATGATGTCATTATAATAATAAATAATAATAATAAAATTCTTTATTTTCAGAGGAACAATATATCTTGGTTGGTCAGTGATAACTATCAATAATTATTTTAACAAACACAAAATCAACAACAAAGGTATATCTTAAAATCGATTATTATTTGAATAGTGCTTAAAATAACTGGATTATACTCTTGGTGGTTAGGTACTATCAAATCCATCCTATTGAAATCTTAAGTGTCTCATTTTCCTAAAACTATTCCTAGCATGGATAGTAAACATACAGAAATGTTCTTCACATACTCGGTATATTTTTACAAAAATTAAAAATAAAAATTACATATAACAAATTGGAAATATACCCTGATCATTTTGATATTGAATTAATCCATTATATTCATATTTAATTTTCAGTGTCTACATAAGATAGATAGACAGATAGAATATATGTTTAACGACACCCTAGCATGAAAAATACATCGGCTATTGGGTGTCAAACTATGGTAAATGCAAAACTTAAGTGATGATCAACAGCAATATAAAAATTCAAAAGTTAATGTCTACATTAGAAGGCATATTTACTTAGCTGAAATTAACATTACATATAAAATCGAAATCTACCCTGATAAGTTAGATAATTAATTAAAATTGAAATCTTAAGTTTATAATTTTTGCAAAAATTGCCCCCAGCATATATAGTACATGTGCAGCTTTGGTACCATCTAAAGCTATAACATTAGCCAAATATTATGCAATATAATACACCACATTAATGAAAAAGTACCTTCAGCGGATGATATCCATGGTATCAGTTGTTAGGTCATTTAACCCCATTCCCTCGCCTTACCTGTAGGTGGTAGATAATGGATTAACCCACACTTATATATTGATTTTTAATTTTAGGTCTCTACTAAAGTACACATATAGGTGTTTACATATCTGAAACAGGCATTAACAAGAAACCTATGCGATATATTATTCACATATTATTAATATTGTGTCACGTTTACGTTATTTGTAGCCTGATATATCTGTCAGAAAATCAGTTGATGGCAGATGTATTGGACTATGTAGGTACTTCAAAATATCTGAAGTACCAGATTAGAAGAAAAAACACATGGAAATACACTAATTATAACGTTAAGTTACAAAACTGATTTATATTACTTAAAATTGTATTAAATGCTCGTTACAATAACACAGATCTATATTTGGGATAATTTACAAATACAGTAGGCAGTAATATCATATTTATCTTTATTACCCCAGCAGGCACTCACAATGGGAAAAATAAAAATAATTTCTCACTGAGAAAGTATCATGCATTGGTCCAACAAACAATACTACTGGATAATTTGATGATTAAAACCCAATGACCTTGTCGATACTAAATATGACATCATCAAGATTTGACAAAAACCCACAATGATGTCATGTAGTTTAAAGAGTTTGCGTTTACGGCTGTCCGTTTTTGGTGTTAAATTTACAACAAAATGTCATCTTAATGCAATTCATCATAGATTTTGTACCAGAATAAAGAGAAGTTTTGTTTTTTTAAATTATCTATGAACATGATTAAATTACAAAGTTATAGCAATACTTAGAACAGTGAGTAAAGTGGTTTATATTGTTTCTATAAATGTATAGGCATGTGTGTCGAAAATAAAGGGAGAAAAAATAGCTCAGGTAATAAATAGAATAACAAACTCGGTACCAGTTATTATCAAATTTATGTCCCTCGTAAAGCTAAAGCTAAAGCTCATAATAACTGAAAATGATTATTTCAAGAGGTACATAAATTTGATAATAACTGGCAACTTGTTTATTATCCTCTTTTTATTTCCTGCGGGAAAATTTGACTACAGTAAGTTTGTGACATGGGGGCGTGACTAACGAAAAATGGCGTGGCTTAAAAACGCATTTCGCGAAATGTTACATCCTGCTAGCTACGATTAAAGTGAGGGTAAACTCAAATAAGAGCCTTATGTTGGAAAGATGCATTACCCGGACCACCAACACATACCGACACTTTAACAAATGAAAAACACGTAATTTTAGAGTTAATAAAAAAACATGATTATTCCTGCTAACTGGGGGCAGCCATTTTGTTTCGTTTTTGTGACATCCGGTAGTATAGCTTGGGGCGAAGTGACGTCAGCTCCGTCCAACTCCTCTTAAGCACAGTGTAAACAAACGCTCTAATTTATGACAAGGCGCTTCGCTTTCATCAAGCTGACTTGTAAAACAACATAAATGACTTGATAGTATAATAAACTATTTAACTAAATATATTTCAATTTGCATCAATAGAACAAAATGGAGTTATAGTATTTTTCTCTTTTAAAAAAATCAAAAGAAAAAAATGCTTATCAGTGTTCAAGATTAATATTTTTGGGCAGTATCCCAGTTGGATACTAACATTTCAAAATCTGGTATCCCACTGGAGAATTTAGTATTATATGGTATAGGCCCTACCAATGGGATACTGGGTTCTTGAAATCTGGTATCCAAAATTAAATTCTGGTATCCCCGGGATATCAGGATACTGTTAATCTCGAACACTGCTTATTATTAGGCCTATTGGTATGGTACGTTCAAGCAAAAACGACCACTCACTATACCCATGTGATCATTTTCTTTTCTTTGGGACTACGTAATTGGTCAGTTTTGTGATTTTAGATGGAAAGTCTACTTAATCAAGGGTTTTACAGAATTACTTACAATAATAAAGTGATAATGTCCATTACGATTCGAGGGGCGTTCGTGCGGCTATCAGACAATACCTTGTGATCTTAATAAAAGATGCATGTCTTTTTAGTGTGTCTAGACACAGTGTTGGGGACCGTCTAAATATACACCTTCCAATCAGGAACCACAGGTACAGGCCACGGAAAGAAAAGACAAATTAACCAAGAACACACTCCGATTATTATTTCAGTACGTGGGTTAAGTTATGTACAAAACATAATACAGTTATTTCAACACTTTGACAATGGTGGCTTATTTGTAATGAAAAATAATATATACTTATTGCCAGCTTACTGGGATGGATATTATTACAGAACATTGCGATGCATTTGCAAAAATCAGGTATTTTTTGTTTCTTCAGTTCGAAGACTAATTCCTGACGTGACACGTTAGGTATTACGTAACCACCAACTTGCCAGAGGGCGTATTCACTGGGATGGTACAAAATGGCTGCACCCTTTATATATATAATAGCCGTCACATTTAAGCGTTTTATTAATTAACTTTACGATTGTACTTGCTGATATTAAACAATAATGTGTCTTATATATCGTTGAATATGCATAGGGCAGTGACCCCAGTATTCGACCAGTATCCAGCATTCGACCAGTGTATGTATTCAGTTACCATACTCGTTTAAACTGAATATAGATTTTCCCAACGTATTTTGAACATACGCGACAGGGTGAACATTCTTTCTTCTGGAAACGCAATAGCAGACGATAACCATGTGAATGAACGCAAGTATATATTCATCGGCTATAGTGATAATATGAACGTCAGCCATTTTTATAGCATGCTACTACAGGTTGCATAGTACCAAAGAAGAAAGATCCGCGTCAAAGTTTGACGTGCTCCCTGTCAAATATTTATGGAGTAAAAGCAGCTGTGGGTGTGATTTGGGTAGTAATATGTGACATTGATTATTTGTGCAATGTGACCTCAGTCATTATAATATAATATATACCTTAATTGTCCCTTCCTTTAAGTATTTCCGATCTCTGTGAGGGTATAAAGAGCCTTGACTGCCCCATACTTGACTAAAGCCGAAATAGATCCACATAATTTTTATATAAAATGTCCAGTTTAAATTAGATGAGTTATGTGGACGTAAAACCAGTCCATTCTAGTAAAGAATGGTGCCCTCCAGTAAACCGGAAAGAGCACAATGTTTCTAACAGCGTTTAGGCGCATGCGTTTGCAAAAAGTATCGTACCGCGCGTATGCAATTTGTCATTTTCCTTTTGCAGATCGAATTTCATAATTGAAAACAAATTCTGACAATAGAGGGCTTAAAAATCATTAAAAAAAGATCAATGATTTGGCTTTGTTGATCTGGCACTTGTGAGGTCATGTGACATGCACCAAATGTTAATTTATCTTCCTCCACTGCTTTAAATTTTAATCTTTAGTCAATGGGCGGTCTTAGCTCAGAACAGGGGAGATAATAAAACAGGTGGCGCGTCACTCGTCAGGGTCCAACAAATTCGGACAATAGCTGTATTTTTTCATTGCTTTGTCATTCTTTGTTATACTACGATCATAAGGGACCAACACCTTATCGGCTCTGTACAGGACGTTCCTATACAGGGGTCACCCGAAATATGCCAAAAACCGGGTTTTTGGCATATTTACAATCAAAAAACCTTTTCGCAATCAAAAAACCTCACAAAAACCATAATTCTGCCAAAATTGTATTGGCTAGTTATTATTTCACATCTACGTTAACAATAATAATGAGAAAAAAAAGGTGCTGTATTGACCATCTGTTTTTTTTCTCTTGAATATAATAGTATTCAACAAATAAAAAAGCTGTTACACCCCTGCACCGCGGTGAGGTTCAGCACTTGCAGGGGAAGGGCTTCTTTAGGAAATTTCGTAATATATGCCTACATTTATTAATAAAACCCAAATAACATTGTACATAACTGTATGTCTGTATACAAATCGTCCAATAACTCTTGTCAGTTAACATATAAATAATTTATACTCATAAATAATTGGACCCAGTATAAATGAATGTATTTAAGTATAAACGTTTCTCTATAGATGCTAAGACGATAATGAAACATCATTCGCTACACATTTTACATGTCGATTTTATTTCTAGCCTAATATGTTAAAAAAACGTGTGTGTAACGTTGACTATTGAACAGTCGAATTGATAAAGTGAGTAATGTCATAATTAATTAATTAATTGCCAGTGCAGACACTGAGGAATTTATTGTCGGCTTAATTGAATCAATGGATGGACTTTATTAATGATATCACTGACACATTCCTATAACATACATGATAGAGCTATTTTCCTGACATATTTTTATTTATTAGTGCCAGACTTACTGACACATATAACAGGCATTTAATTTTAATTATAAATGCATACATTTATTACTCTGGTATAAATAAATATAGTTAACTATAAAACATTATTTAAATTTAAAGATAATCATAATTGAGGTATTGAGACATACAGATATGTTTAATGTATAATGTAATGTAATTAGGCACGATGTCACACGTACAAAAGATACTTTTAAAATTTCCAATTTATTGCTGACATATATAATATAATTGGCCGTTGTCGTGTCGATGGGTATAAGAATAAACATCTAAAGAAGCCCTCTGTCCTATAAAATAGGACAAAACATAGACCGCCACCACCATTAACAAACAAACACATGAAAAAGAAATTACATAAATAACTATATTCATTTAATTTGTCAACCAGACGTACTACAGTAAATATCCAAGTACACACAAGCAGCAATTGGGGAATTGGGTAGAGACCGGTACACCTAAATGTGGTGTCAATACGCCCTATACTCGCTACCGTCCCGCCATTAATCCCCAGGTTGGAGTGCCTGGTCGAGTGCTTAAGGTCGCTCTTCCATCCAAGGGATGTACAGGCGGGTGGTTTTGAGTAATTGTTAATTTATATTGCTAAATTTATGCCAGCTAATTTGGTTGAGTATATGCTTTTACTTTTGTCGTTTCACCGTTCTCCCCCCGGGTTGGAATACGTGGTCTGTTCGAGTGCGTAGGGTGGATGTTCCACCAAGGGGGTCACAGATGTCACGATTCAAGCATTGTCATATCTAGCGGTTATTAAATCATTTGCCACCATCCCGCTGTTGATCCCCGGGTTGGAATGCTTGTTTGGTCGAGTGCTTAAGGTCGCTCTTCCGTCCGAGAGATGTACAGGCGGGTGGTTTTGAGTAATTGTTAATTTATTGCTGAATTTGTGCCAGCCAGCTTTTACTTTTGTCGTTTCACCATTCTCTCCCCGGGTTGGAATACGTGGTCTGTTCGAGTGCGTAGGGTGGATGTTCCATCCAGGGAGTCACGGGTGTTACGAGTTAAGCAGCCTATTAATTACTTATTAATTATAGATCGCCACCTTCCCTCCGTTGGTCCCCGGATTGGAGTGCATGTCGGTCGAGTGCATAAGGTCGCTCTTCCCTCCGGGAGACGTACAGGCGGGTGGTTGCGATAATTTTCTAATTTTAGTTTTTAACTTTATGACTGTCAGGAGCCCGATGGGTATGCTACGGTTTCCCATCCTGCCTGCGATCAGTCGGGTTGGTGGTCCGCGTCGACCGAACGCTGGCAAGGCGGGCAGTACGTGGCACTTATAGTTTTACATGTCACCTCTGGACGTCAATACGCCCAGGCCTCCCAGAAGTGTATTAATGAATGGCACTGCTCCCGGGTTGCTTTGGCGTACCGGCGTCACTTGTCCCTATGTGTGTTGTTACAAGTATCGTGGTGTAGGTCTCTCAGCCCGTGGGCGTTTTCTCTGGTTCGGCTTTCTTGCGATGGATGGGACCTGGGGAATGGTGAAGTCAACCTTAGTTGCTTTAATGTCATTTGGAACTGGGATCGTTGTCTTTGTCATCAGGAATTTTCTGAACAACTCTTCTTTTTGCTCAGAAGATTTAGTGGACCAGGTGTGAGGTGACATGTAAAACTTTTTATAACGGGGACAGAGTGAATAGTTGCCGTGGCCAATGAGACATCGGCGGAGGTCAAGCATCTGCATTTTCACTTCTGTATATACAACTTCTATGAGGTCTGGAGTTTTTTTCGCTCGCCATTCAATCCCCAGTTTTAGTTGGTTGTTCATAGATTCGCTGTTGTTGTTTGTCCAAAGTCTTGTGTGTGTGTCCTTTCTGTGTGGTTTATTAAGTCTTGATGCGTCCTTCAAAATAATTTACAAACTTTGGATAATCGTCTTTTGTTGATTTAATTATGTCATTGGCCTTGGTCTCAAAGTCGTAGCTGTCATTTGCCATCACTAAGCCGTCAGCGCCAAATATGCTACTCAGAATTCGGTTGCGGTCTGTTTTTGGGGCATCCTTTAGATGCTTTGTGCACAGATAGTGAGTCGCAGTTGGAAAAACGTCATCCATGGCTTTCACCAGTGCTGCCTCCTCATCACTGCCAATGTTGATCTCTGCAGCAATGAGTTCGGTGCATATTTTCCGTCGGAGATGTGACAAGAACGTGTGGTAAGTCTCAAACGTTGCGTCCCAATGAAGAAATATCGGCCCCAACATGATAGGGTGATCTCGAGTTGTCGACCGAAGAATTCGGAGGTTCTTGTAAACAACTGTTGTGACAAAACACGGGCCCATGTTGTATGTCCGATCTATCCCTACAACATGATCAGACTTTGCTCTGATAAATGATTTCAGATCTTCCATCTGTTCGGTGGTGTAGAGAATGACAGCTGGTGGTTTGCCTTTTGTGTGTACAATCTCTTGAACATAAGGATGTGTGTTGACCATGGAGTACACTTCCAACAATTCATCAGCGATGTTGCTTCTGTACTGTTTACTGACTGTTTTACGAAGGTTAGTCTTTATGTCACTTACCTGTTTGATGCTTCTGGGCTCAAGCTCGATATTGCCATCGGCCTCTTCGCGCAGAATGTTGAATATCTTCTTGGGGCATTCATTCTTCACCCGGTCCTTAACTTGTTGTATCATAACTAGGTTCGGCCTAATGTATGGAACTTTGCCTAATGGATATTTGCTGTTCCCATGTATAGCTGGAATTGCAGGACACTGTCCGCTATACTCGACTACTGCTACACATGGGTAGGTAACTACAGTGGAGGCAAAATCAAACCATGTGGTGCGTCTTTTAAAGCTTGTGTCAGCCGCAAGTGATTGATAATAGCGATGGAGGACAACTACATGTTCAGCGTCCGGTTGTGTTTCCATGGGCACCCACACGACCTTCTTGTTGATCTTCTTTGGGTTGCAGTATTGGCCACTTACCTTTTTGATTGTCTTCAGTGTTCCATCGGGGTTCATTAAATAAGTTGTCTTCACAGCAGAACACAGTTTTACTGACCATGCACCGCAGTCGTCAACATGCTCCATACGTTTGTTGTTCTGTTGACGTTTTGGCTGTTGTCAATGATAAATCTCTGGTTGCTCTTGTTACCACCTGGTAGATTTTTAATGATGTTCGAATCCGATGCATTGTGTACCACGTTCAAAAGTTGCTCATTCGTAAATAAAATTAGATTTTGACTAGGAGTCGTTGAGGGGCTTTCATTGATGGAGTGGTCAGATCTGGTTGGTATAAGCGACGGTTCTGTGTCAGGAGTCGTGTCTTCTTGTTCAGGTAGAGGAATTATGTCAGGTTTTGGATTAATCAAGGGCACGAAGTGATTAGGGGTCCAACTGTTGGTGACACCTCCACCTATGCGTAACCACATGATTTCTATCAATGCATTTGAGTCAGATGGTGGCTGCTTTCTCGTAGGTGTATACGTTGTGTTCAAGATGCTGTACACACAAGGAAGTACACCTTTCATAGGTGGATAGACAACACCTATAGGAATATTCAATACATTGGCAATGGCTTGAATAGCGAATGCTGAGGAAAATCCACATTGACTAGCACAGTCAATACATGCTTCCTCCAGTGTGGGGCACACACTTTCAATAGCTTCTGATAGTATCGTCCATACCTGCGCATAGTTTGTAAAATATAATTGTTTTAATGAATAGATTCTAAATTAACAAAATTTATATACTCAAAATTATTTACAACTGTTATGAATGGATTATGAATACTATTCACTACAATAGAGGCACAAAAATGTAGCATACCTTTTGCAGATCGAATATAATAATTGAAAACAAATTCTAACAACAGGGGTCCTAAAAATCATAAAAATTAAATTCTTTGGCCTTGTTGATCTGGCACGTGTGAGGTCATGTGACACGCATCGAATGTTAATTCATCTTTCTCCATTTTAAGTCAATTTCTACGAGTCATGTGGATCCCATATCGGTAATTAAAAACGACTTAGTAAAATTAATGGTTTTAGGGGTTTGTAAAGTTTTGTATTTAGATACTTACTTTTCTCAACTTTATTGTTTATAAAAATGTTCCTGAACTGTGAAGAAAAACCTTATAAATGAACGACATGCCGATGACGACAAATCGGATGTTGATTGCGCGAACCGTGCACGAGAAAACAAAGTGAACGGAATTTGAAGCATAACGCAGCTAGGGACGTTGACGATATATAAAAACAATCCCGGCTTTTCATATATATTTTATTGATTATTATCCACAATATATATATTTTTTCTTTATTATTACTGACTTTCCCCCTCATATCTCAGTACACATGTAGACAAACGTCAACTGGTAACCATTCACTGCAGTGTATACTATAGACCGTCCTGTGCAGAACCGTGCTGTATAGGAACGTCCTGTACAGAGCCGATAAGGTTTTGGTCCCTTATGATCGTGGTATAACAAAGAGTGACAAAGCAATGAAAAAATACAGCTATTGTCCGAGTTTGTTGGACCCTGACGAGTGACGCGCCACCTGTTTTATTATCTCCCCTGTTCTGAGCTAAGTTCGCGCATTATAGGCAGCACTATACCAATTAATTTCCGGCTGGGTCGAAGTTGGAGGTGCAGTGAACTTTTGATAGAGAAGTTAATACCACAAGTCCTGTGATTGGTTATAAATGTTAGTGTGTTGGTTGTAAAAAAAAATAGTTTCATCTGGGCTAAAAATGTATACAATTTTAATTCATCTAGTACCACTGTGCCAAGCAGCCTTGTGCTTGGAACATGTATGGGGTACATATAAAAAAAAAAAGTCAAATTTTGTGCGAAACTAAGGGTGTTGTAAAAACATCTGGTTATACCGAAAATGAGCCATGAAAGGTACCATTTTCTGCAGTTAATACTTTGAGGTAGGGGTTGTAGTACTGATATTTATGGGTCATAGTTTGGTTGATATATTGCATATAGCAGGGTCGTACCCTGACCAAAATCCATGGGGGGGCACTAAATTTTATAAATAATGTTTAACATACTATAAAGATTAAACATTTCTATGCTATTACTGGAGATATATATATAAAAAAAAAAAAGGACAAGATTCTCAGGGGCAGGGCCCCCCCCCCCCCCCCGGAGGGTACGGCCCTGTATAGTCTTTTTAAACACAAACGTTAACATGGTCGACTATGGGATTTGAATTGGTATAGTCATACCTCATTTTCAGTTGCCCATTCCAATTTTGTTTAGGATGAAGCTAGACGTGAGTCCCTGCTCTCTGGAGTTACCCCCCCCCCCCACCTGGGGGGACTTATAACAACATATGGAATGTTGTTGGAGTACCGCGTCGCGTACACCGGGTCACGGGCAACCGTGACTTTGGTGTACGGCGACCCGGTCCCAACCAAGACTAGGAGGACGAGGAAGAAGAGGAGAAACCCGCCAGGAACGGTTCGTGGGGGGCCAACCCCGGTGGCTAAACCACCGGCAGCGGCTCCTTCTGCTTCGCCGTTTCCTGTAGTTTCCACCGGAAAGAAGGAAGGGAAGCCAGTTCCGATCGGCCCATCTCCCGCTCCGGAGGCGGTCCGAGACGAGGCTAGTATCACTAGGACTCCGGCTCGTTCCAGCACTTCGCCTCGTCATACTATGGATAGTATTGACGTGTCACCAATTTTACCGGTGTCACCAATGGCTATCCCGGACCGCCAAGGAGCTGTTGGGAAGCGCAAGGCAGAGGTGGCGACCACTGTACCAACTACAAGAACCCCACCAAAACAACCTCCGCCACCACCAGAAGGTGCAGAGTCCGGTGAATCCATGGACTCCTGGACTCTGCACGGGAAACTGGATCGCCGCTATTCCAAGTGCGCTGTCATTGATGTCCTGGACACCAAGCACCTCTTGGCAGCGCCCCGTTGCCGTAACTTTGAGGACATCCCGAACTCAGACGGCGAATACGAGATGCACCCGGTGACCTTTAAGGATGGGAGGTCGGCTGTGAGTATTACTCATCATCTGGACAACCGCTACAGCCAGGCTCTACTGTTTGCTGAGATGGACAACATATCGATTCATCGCCTGATGAAGAAGGTGTTCCACAAACAGTATCCTGTGATCACTAGACTGCTAGCGAAGCCGGATATACACCAGCTGATCCCCCATCTGGACACCAGGGTGTGGCTCTCCTCCCCCTAGTCAATCTTTCCTCCGTGAGTACTAACCTCATTTATTGGGCTAGTTAGACTTTAAACGTTTTGGAAGCAGTTCTAAATTCTTATGTTTATTTTTTTATAAATAGTCTAACGTATTTTATTTTGGCGCCCGTTCAATTGCTCAAAATCACCTTAAAAACTTTTCGGCCGAGCAGTCTTAACTATTTTTGGCTAAAAATTTAGAGTCCAGACATGTTTCGGTATGCAGTACTCTTTGTAGACTTAGGTAAAAAACAGGCTTCACCGAGGAATCGAAATTCAGCCAATCAGAACACGGCTCCCACTCGGTGTTACTTCAAGTTTATGAAGTGTCTGCTATTTGGTCCGCGCTCACTAAATGGCTTTTTTCCAAATTCCGCCCACCTCAAACTTACCCCCCCCCCCCCCCGCTCCGGAGTCAGTCACTGGCGAAGTCAGAGGCTAATTCCGTAGTGGGCGTGCCTGAACCTCTGTGGATAGGGGCACGTAAATATAGTTGCCCGTTGCCCGTAGTCATACCTGGAACAGGCGAAGTTGACGATTCAAGGGTCTGCAGTTAGATTGTAGCCAGGTATTTTTTTCAAGAAATACCAAATATACAGTTAGTTCCGTAGAAAAACGATTCGGAAGGACTTTCCTTTGGCACTGTCACTAACCCTAACCTTAACCCTAACTTAATGATAAGTATTTATAATGTTTATTATTATAGCCTACGCTACGTGACAGTGCCAAAGGAAAGTCCTACCAACGATTCAGTTTAGGACATAACCATAACGAGTTTTTAGATTTCCGGGTGTTATTGTCTATTTGATCCCGCTAACGCCTTCAGAACCATTTTCGTTGGCGGAGGAATATACAAGAAAAGAATAAACATGGCCGCCGCTACTAATACTGACATCAAGCGGGTTTCTTCAACGATCTGGTCTGATAACGTCTCTGGAACCTTCTTGTTTACGTCCGAATCTGTCGGCGAAGGACATCCAGGTTAATATAAATTATTATTTTTTTAATAACTGGAAACGATGTCCGAAAAAGTGCTTTTTACGTTCTGTATTGCCAATGTCCCTAATTCCGTTATGCTTTAAACTCCGTGAGGTTTGATTTCTTGTGTACATTTCGCCTAGTGGCCATCAGGTTGACTACCGTCTGCTAGTCTTAGTTCATGAATATTTGGAATGCCTTGGCCGACATAAATAATTGAGTTGATCGATATTCGTATTCAAAGTAAAAAAAAAAGTATTGTTTTGTTGTTTATTATCCGAATCAAATTGTTAACAACTACGAAAAATTACTCTCCTACCTTTAATTCTCGGAACCGGCGTGACGTCACACGGCCTAGTTACCGATCATCCGGGTCTTTTGGGGTGAAGCAAAGCCTTAGTGATTACTGGTTTACATAGAATAAAGTTATCATAGTTGCAATACGTCTTGTATTATAACAGCTTGGGTTGCCATATAAGAGAAACGAACAACGGGAATCTGAATTAGTATAATCTATATTTAGTACCAATGTGTTTCCGTGTACTTTGAATGTCGAGGGGACAGGGCAGGTTGGGCAGAATATAAATTTTGTTGATGCAAATTTTCAGGTAATGTTAATTATAAATTTTAACAATTTTGAAATGATAAGATAATTATTAATATAATAATTATGATGTGGGCTACAAAATATATAATTTGTATTTATAATAAAATTTGTATGCATGATTAAGTTAATTATTTTTATGATTTAATAATTATTTTATTTCCAAATAATATGTAATAATTAAACAATGGCAAAGTTGTTACTTTACAACTTCAAAATTACAATAGTATTATTGTCATATCTTGTTATATAGATGTATTGGCAATAGTATAATGTTCCACTGAATACATTCTTTTATTCTTAAAACAAAATACTGTGTCGTGAAATAATGAAAATTGAAATGCTTTTGTTTTTACAGATTGCAAAATTACCACATGATGTTGCCCTTCCTTACCGGTTGAATGCAGGCAAAAAAAAATAGCAATAATAAAATATAGCCATCCTCAGACCTTGACATCTAGGGGGAGCAATATCTCTCTCTACTTACCCATCACACCTGAGATTAGTTCAAGGAGAATAATATATAGTTTCCTTTGGCATGTGAATTTATATACATGTATCAATATGGTAATATTTTAAATTGCCCCCCATAAAAGACATTAGGGAGCAAATAATCAGTTCCCTCAGTTATTTTCATGTCGAGGTCTACAACCTAATAAAACATAAGTGTTACCTCGTCGAACAAACATGCAAATGTTTTAATAATAGGGTTTAACCTGGTATATTTAGTAATAAAACACAAAAACTTACCTGAGTAAATAATGGTTAATATATATATATATATATATATATATATATATATATATATATATATATATATATATTGGTGTTGTTTTATATCTAGTCACAATGGATATTGCAGATATTTTCTTGTTCAGTCTTGTGCTGTATTGGAATTGTTATTGCAGTTCAATTTAAGTAATATCTACAAAACTAATTTTTAATAGTATACAATGTACAGCTGGAGAAAGGAGGCAAATATGGTTGTTAATAAACTGATCTATATCGGTATGCCTTCTACTAGACTACACATATTTAACCTAAGTTGCTTTTAACCCAGGTTAAATTACCTCATGTAGATGCACTTATGTAGCATATTCAAGGAAAATATATGAATGAGATGGTTAAATGCTATATTCTTCATGTCAAACAGTGTTTTCAAAATGGGGAAACAAATATCGGATATGGCAGTTGATCATTCATTTTATTGCAGGTAATTGCTAAAGCAGATTACACACACAAACACACACACACACACACACTGAACTGTAGAATACCATGAAACTACATATATATGTAAAAAGGTAAGTCCTCTAACTTGAACAAGCAAAATGTACCACAACCACCAAATTATATTGATCCACAATAGAATAGATTTTTATGTATTTTAGATTTATGTATGTGTGTATGTATGTATGTATATGTATACATATATATAGATAGATATATACTCTTCAAAAAAAGAAACGCAAAAGGGTACAAATGGGTTATAACTCCGATTTTATGTTTCCTACCGGTTCATGCTTTGTGAATATAAGGTCATTGCATGTCCCAAACACATTCCCACGGTTACATTCGATAAAACGCAGCTACTGTACAATAAAGTTCCAAAATGTGAATATTCGCAAAAACGCAGCCACGTGCAAACCTTGTCACCACTGCACGTGCGTTGTCTGCACGTGCAACATGAACACCGACAGTATAAAAGTGCAGGGTGTTCGCTTGCTGGCCTCTGTATCTGGCCGACAGTTGACAATCCAGGACATGCCACGTCTCAGTGAACCGCAGAGAAACAATGCCATCGGCCGACTAGACGCAGGCGAATCCAGAACGGCCGTTGCCAGGGCATTCCATGTGTCCCCAAGCACCATCTCCAGACTGTGGGACCGTTACCAGCAACATGGATCAACACGTGACCTCCCAAGATCCGGTCGACCACGGGTCACTACCCCCGGGCAGGACCGCTACATCCGGGTACGCCACCTTCGGGAACGATTGACTACTGCCACCTCCACAGCCGCAGCAATACCAGGTTTGCGCAGGATATCCGACCAGACCGTACGGAACCGCCTACGTGAGGTAGGAATTCGTGCCAGACGTCCAGTTCGAGGTGTCATTTTAACACCACAACACCGTCGACTCCGACTGCAGTGGTGCCAGATTCATCGACAATGGCCTCAACTGCGATGGAGACAGGTGTGGTTCAGTGACGAGTCCCGATTTCTGCTCCGACGTCATGATGGAAGATGTCGCGTGTATAGGCGTCGTGGTGAACGTTATGCGGCAAACTGCGTGCAGGAAGTGGACAGATTCGGCGGGGGTAGTGTCATGGTGTGGGCAGCCATCTCACACACTGGCAGAACTGACCTGGTCCACGTGCAGGGCAACCTGAATGCACAGGGCTACATTGACCAGATCCTCCGGCCACACATCGTTCCAGTTATGGCCAACGCCAACGCAGTGTTCCAACATGACAACGCCAGGCCTCACACAGCACGTCTCACAACGGCTTTCCTACAGAACAACAACATTAATGTCCTTCCTTGGCCATCGATATCACCGGATTTGAACCCAATTGAGCATCTATGGGACGAGTTGGACCGACGCCTCCGACAGCGACAACCACAGCCCCAGACCCTGCCCGAGCTGGCAGCAGCCTTGCAGGCCGAGTGGGCCACCATCCCCCGGGACGTCATCCGTACTCTGGTTGCTTCAATGGGCAGGCGGTGCCAGGCAGTTGTCAACACACGCGGAGGCCACACCCGGTATTGACTCCAGATGACCTTGACCTTGGTGGTGTGTCCTATCACTTACTCACAATGGACTAGAGTGAATTGTGAACAATCCTGCAACATTTGGTAATTATCGGACTCACCATTCAATAATTAAATCAATTCTCCAAATGTTACGACAATGTGGTTTTGCGTTTCTTCTTTTGAAGAGTATATATACACGCACACACACACACACACACACTTTATATATATACTGAAACAAAGGCACACACACATTATTTACCCTCTGCACCAAAGTAAATACTAAACACGGAGAGAACGGGGGGGGGGGGGGGACGACCTATATTTTCTTACTGCAGGCCTGCTACAGACACATTTGCAAAAAAATTATAATAATTAAAGTTTAAACAAGAATTTAGGCCTATATTATAATTATTATTATTATATGTGTGTAATTTAGCAGTATAAACTTTTATTTTAAAATTAAAAAATAAATAAATAAGATGTAGTAGCTGTAGTATGGCAAAATAAATACAAGTATAGATAATATCCAAGCAACTATGATTAAATGAAAAATAAAGACCACACAAATTTAATGATAAAGGAATATACTCTTTATTCAAGAACTGGATGCATCGTTTTGTTGGGTTTTTTTTCATGGAAGACGATGGAATTGTGTATTTTATTTACAGTATAATGTTTGATTTTTATCACTGCACATGCTTTAACCATTTTGTTTGCTAAATTAATCTCTGTTGGTGTCAACAAGCAACAACATTAAAGTCAACGTAGTCGCATTCTGTGAGGGAAGCCATAAAATTCCATCAGGTTTGTCGTTTTAATGACCCTACCCACAAGCGGCGACTAGTCTCTTCTTTTGGAAATTTGTAAAACGATATTTTTTTTAACATCATGTTATGGTTTATGCAGCCAACTGCACAACATGTTTTAGGCATCGTGACCGTTAACTGTTGTAAATGATCGACCAAAGTTGCCTCATTTCACTATCAAACCATACGTAACTAAGGAGAAGCTTCACGCGTCACGTGATAAACAATGGCAGCCAGGGGTCGAAGTACCTGTATGTTCGGTTCCGAGAATTGCCGTTATATTTCCTCCAGAGTTTGTCCAGACAGAAATCTTGAAAAAACCATTACAATGACACAGATTCCACATACCAGATGATAACTATGTCACCTATATCGACTTCGCTGTGAGTGTATGGGGCAAAAAGCATGTAATTTTGTGTCAGCTGCCATTTTGACTTTTTATGGAATATTCTTCAAGAGGGGTGAAAGGATAGGACTTAATCTAACAACGTCATAACATGTTATAATATAAAAGCAAACGTGATGACGTCATATTATTTTTTTAATTATTATTATTATTTTTTTAATGATACCACTAGAGATCATTGATTTCATATTAATTGTGTCACATACTTTGGAGGCTTTCACCCCTTTTAAAGAGCATTCCATAAATGAGAAACATGGCAGATGGCAGAAAACTGCATGCATTTTTTCTTGTGCACTCTCAGCAAAGACGATATCGGCGACATCGTTGCAGTCTCTTGTGTGGAATCTGTATATTTGTAGTGTTTTTTTTGCAATTTGTGTCTGGACAAACTTTAGAGGAAATCTAACAGCAATTAAAGGTAGGAGAGTAATTTTTTGTAGTTGTTAACAATTTGGTTCGGACAATAGTTTTAAAACGAAATAGTTGCCTGTTTAACCACAAACGAGAAAGACTGTTTTTCTTAGATTTTTAGGAATTAATGATTACATCATCAGTGAACGAAAAGCTGTTCGTTAATTTAAGGTAAAAATATAGACCTGTCTATTAAGGTCAACAACAGTCACTTCCTTGTTTTAGCTTCGTACACAATGAATATAAATATCTTACCGTAATTTCACTTGAAATCCATATTTCGCAAAAGGTACAACTTTTAATCACAAGATTTTCTTCAAACACATTTGATTGCATTAGTAATGTTCAAAAAAAATAATTTCAATAGCAATTTTGCATTGGGATTTTTCCAGCATTCTTAAAAACGGAAATGTCATGTACTCAGTTTTAGCAGGGCTTGCGGTGTCGTTCGACAAAGTCGCCAATAGACCTCTTTCACATTTTACTGCGCAGGTGCCGGTTGTAGGGTAACTCGAGGACGGGTCATTCCATGTCAAATCAACAAATATTTGAGGTCGCCCACGCACTTCGGTCTCAGATTCACTTGAAATTTGTACCAAACCTGCCTCAGTTATCCACATGAACAAATCTCAGGTTTGAGTTCTGTATTTCAAATAGCTTTGAAGTAATTGACATTTTCCTAACTATGGTAAGAGTTAAATTTAGGAAAATATCAATTACTTCAAAGCTATTTGAAATACAGAGATCTCGCAAAAATACACCTGTGGACAAGTTGGTGGGCATAGACAATGGGAGGCCACACAATAGGAATGTGAATATCTCCATGATTAATTATTCTATCAGTAGGGAACCCGAAAATTCTGTCAACATCCAACAAGACTTATTGGAGACATTTGTGAATTATTGCTTATCACGAAATAAAAAAATATTTTGTTGTTAACGCCCAACAAACCATTGGTTCAGATTCGTATGCAGTAAATATCGGATATGAGCTGAAATAATATTAATGTGTGCGCGCGTGTATGTATGCCGATATTTATTGTATTTAACATAATTTAAATATTTATAAAACATTATACAGATAAATACATTCAGGATTCTTGTCGGGATTTCTTTTCACCAAGTTATTTAATATTTTGTTCGGTATTTGGAATAAAATTAAATGATACATATGAAAGTTGAGCTATGGTATATAAAACATTAGAATCAGTCTATAGTGGAGGGATACAGTCTAGTTGGTGGGGGGGGGGGGGCAAAAGCCATATTTAAAACCGGGTTTATAAAAGTGGGGCTATAGTCCCCCTCCCCCCTCCGACTTCTTGGTTACCGACCTGAGAATGGTCAGAAATGTAACTATTGCATATACAGCTATTTAAATTCGAAGCAAGATTATTTAACCTAAGAAAGATTTTAGTAGTATTATGTAGATCAAACTCCTGAGCTCTGTATATTAATACATTTTGTAAATTGAACCCAATTATTGTAATACATTTCCAATGGGTTGCCCTTATATTGTAGTATATGCATTATGGGATGGGACAAGGGCCGTTAAAAATTAGGGTAAAAACAAATGTCTGCATTACGTTAATGTTGAATGGTCCTTTGTTGATCTTTGAGGGGCATGACGATGCCCAGTGCAGGGCACAATATTTCATGCGAACCGCCGTTCTGTTCGCGTGTTGGTTACGCAAACTTAAATTTACGCGAACCGCAAATTGGTTACGTCGTAACCTGTAGATATTCAGAAATTAAAACTTGCACACTTCACGATTACTGGAAGTTTTTCACGTAAACATACTACTAGAATTCCGGCAAATGTTTTATGCTGATTTTTAGATACGTAATGAGCAGCAAACCAGTAGATAACCTTATACTGCAACTGTTGTAATTTGCGACCATTCTAAACTATAGTCCGTTCCATTACCTGCAAACATGTTTCTTGTAAAGTAAATAATTTCAGTACAAATTTATGTGTGCAATTCACAAATCAATCGGCTTAAAAGTAAATACGTCTGTAGTAAATTTCATAGTATGAAAAAAAGTGTTAACTGTGGGGCTGACTATAAATCCTCGGTATATAGTCGAGCCAAAAGTTTATTAAAAAATGTGCACAGACCGCCGGGGACGGCTAAATTATCTGCTGCTATTTTATCTCTAAAGGAATATTATAGACATAATATTGAATTGCCTATAATTTTACAATGTTGAAAACTTTAACGTAAACAGGAATCCAAAAGTGTGACATCCAGTAGCTGATGATTAACATATCAATGTGCTCTAGTGGTGTCATTGACACCCCCCCCCCCCCCCAATAACAATA
Organism: Gigantopelta aegis; assembly: GCF_016097555.1. Taxonomy (NCBI): domain Eukaryota; kingdom Metazoa; phylum Mollusca; class Gastropoda; order Neomphalida; family Peltospiridae; genus Gigantopelta; species Gigantopelta aegis. Next base: position 26,367,726 of record NC_054706.1, read on the forward strand.
AGTAATGCAAAATCTTGCACTTTTAATACCCCGCTCTCTCTCACACTCGCAATAGAATATCAGGCTTTTACGTTTTGATAACGTGGTTATTTGGCGAGGTTTAGACAACAGTGTAACATGCGACCTTCAGCTAGCCTGTTACACTGTAATGTTTTTAATAGCAACCAGCATTTTTACTGAAAATTGCAGTTCCATTTTTGGGGGTACCCCGCATTAGTTTCAACCTCTGGTATATACTGCATAACAACTGTATAACAAATAAAAGTGTATTTATTTATTGTCAATGGATAATAGTATTTGCACAAATAATCAATGTCACATATTACTACCAATCACACCCACAGCTGCTTTTACTCCGTAAATATTTGACGGTGCACGTCGAACTTTGACGCGGATCTCTCTTCTTTGGTACTATGCAACCTGTAATAGCATGCTATAAAAATGGCTGACGTTCATATTATCACTATAGCCGATGAATATATACTTACGTTCATTCACATGGTTATCGTCTGCTATTGCATTTCCGGAAGAAAGAATGTTCACCCTGTCGCATATGTTCAAAATACGTTGGGAAAATCTATATTCAGTTTAAACGAGTATGGTAACTGAATACATACACTGGTCGAATGCTGGGTACTGGTCGAATACTGGGGTCACTGCCCTATGCATATTCAACGATATATTAGGCACATTATTGTTTAATATCAGCAAGTACAATCGTAAAGTTAATTAATAAAATGCTTAAATGTGACGGCTATTATATATAAAGGGTGCAGCCATTTTGTACCATCCCAGTGAATACGCCCTCTGGCAAGTTGGTGGTTACGTAATACCTAACGTGTCACGTCAGGAATTAGTATTCGAACTGAAGAAACAAAAAATACCTGATTTTTGCGGATGCATCGCAATGTTCTGTAATAATATCCATCCCAGTAAGCCGGCAACAAGTATATATTATTTTTCAATACAAATAAGCCACCACTGTCAAAGTGTTGAAATAACTGTATTATGTTTTGTACATAACTTAACCCACTTGGATATAGTGAAGAGATTAAAGATATAGAGGATAATAAACGAGTTATCAGTTATTATCAAATTTATGTCCCGAGTGAAATAATTTTCAGTTGTCACGAGCTTTAGCGAGTGACAAATGAAAATTATTTCACGAGGGACATAAATTTGATAATAACTGGTACTGAGTTTGTTATTCTATTTATTACCTCGGCTATTTTTTCTCTAAAAGCCTTTATTTTCGACGCACATGCACGAAGGCCAACCTGTATAGGAATGATGAAAACCACTTTACGCACTGTTCTGAGAATTACTATAACGTTGTAATTTAATCACATTCATAGATAATTTTAAAAAACACAAGTTCTCTTTATTCTGCTTCCAAATCTATAATGAATTGCATTAAAATGACATTTTGTTATTAATGTAACACCAAAAACAGAGACCCGTAAAGGCAAACTCTTTAAACTACATGACGTCATTTTGTGTGTTTGTCAAATCGTGATGACGTCATATTTAGTACCGACAAAGTCATTGGTTTTTAAGCGTCAAATTGTCCAATAGTATTGTTCGTTAGACCAATGCAGAATATTTCTCACTGAGAAAATATGGAAAATATTTTCCCTGTTATGAGTGACCGCTGGGGTAATAAACATGCATATAGGCCTGTGATATCATAACAATATCTGGAGGGGTAGCACAGTGTCTGGTGGGACTGGAGTTTTATCTTTATATAAAGCAGAAAAGAAAAAAATGTAATAAGAGCAGAAAATCTAATGTTTATAAAGAAGGAAGTGGGTGGGAGACAATTGTTACATAACTTTAGAGGGATGAGTATTGCCATCATTACAAAATGTAATGGGGCAGAGTAAAAAAAAAAAGAAAGTCAGATGTAATTGTTGAACATCTCCATAATTGGACATATATAAACTCCTTTTGTCGTTTTCAAATTAGTTTGATGTCTCATCATATGTTTTTAAAAATTGTAATAAAAACAAAAGGGCATTGGGTCCTGTTCTGGACTACATTTATTCCAGCATTTTACACATATATTTAGAAAGATACTGAATGATAACTTGTTAGGTTATTAAATATGTAAACATTATTTACCAGTACTTACCATTTCACACTTATGTGTGCAAAAATATATGTATAGTGTATATCTTAGTCCGGTGAATCTTTTTGGGGAACATAGGGCCTATATATTGGATCAGATTTCACTTGCTTCTTTCAAATTACAGAAAAACATACAATTTATATCATTATCTGATGCATACACAAAGTAAAACTGCCTCTTTTGTGATATATACCACTCGTGGTGTACTGACTTCAATGAGCCCATCGATGGGGATTGACCCTAGACTGACCACACATTATACAAGCGCTTTACCACTGGGTTACAGCCAGCCCTAGACATCAGCAGCATTTCATTATTAGATTAGTAAAAAAAATAGATCCTCTAAAACAATGTCATACAAGACGTAAACTGAATAATAAGTATATATTTAAATTTTTAGCATGTAATATATTATCATAAAGAACAGGATTAAAAACTAAATATTTTGACTGTCAAAATGTAATTGGCGAATATATATTTAGATTGGCGAAAGAAACTGAAGATTGGTGAATTTTTTGGCGAACAAAAATAGCCACCCAGGGCTAGCCCTGTTATGGTTATTGTAAGGAGATGCAAAGTGACGTCATTGGAATGGTGGAATAATGATGTCCTTCAAATTCAAAATTAGCTATATTAGCTATATTATTACAATGCTCCACCACATTAAAATAAAAACTGGTCTACTAACCTTGACTCCTGTCAGATTTCTATGACACTGTTTACAGGTATTTGTTTTATTGTTCATAATTCTGGACAAATTAATTGCCATGTATATAGCCGGTCCTCATGATTTCCCAAGCGTCTATACACGTTGATTCTGCATACAATGTATAAAATGTAAGGGTACATTACACAGCCTCTGTATGTACATGTGTACATGTATATAGCGTCACCACGACTCTGATTCACTGTACATTTTAGACTTCCCTTAAAAGAGTTCCAAGATATTAAATGAAACTTACTATGGGGTTCAGTTGTCATGAGATTCCTTCCATAGTGGTTCAATTAAAATGTTTTTGTTGATACAGTAGCAAGGTTTGGTATCCCAAATGAATGTAATTTTTATTTAAATAATTCCTATTTATAGAAATAAGTAGTGCTGTAATGATAAACCGGTCGTTTTGTGTATCATGATTTTTACATATTCTCGTTTTCGTGAATCCTATTTTTAGTGGAAATAAACTAAAAACCCAGCATTTTATTAATTAGCGATGACACATGAAATGGCAGCCAGGAAAAAAATACATGCCTTTTTTCCTAGGAGATCTTATCAAAGTCGATATATGTGACTATCTAGTAGGTCATTAAAAACTTTATCTCTTCTACTTTCATTAAAAAAAACACAACATACATTTTTTATTTAAATATTATCAACTACATGTGCATTGCATTATGGTTTGTTGTATCAAAATATGACCGTAATTATAGTTGCACCCCTAGAATAAGTCCTTGTAAATTTGTGACTGTATGCCTTTTGAGACAAAGGTTAAATAAAGCATGTCTAGATAGCATTTAAAAAAAGTTTTTTCTTCTTTTGTTTTTAATTGTTAAAAATATCAATATATGTTTCAGATAAAATTTGCGATCAAATCAGCGATGCCGTATTGGATGCTCACTTAGCCAAGGACCCGTTTGCCCGAGTGTCATGTCAGGCAGCCGCTAAGACAGGAATGGTGTTTGTTTGTGGAGACATCATTTCCACGGCGGACATCAACTATCAGGAGATTATACGCAACACCATTCAGCATATTGGTTACGACAGTTCTGCTAAAGGTATGCAAAACTGCCTATTTGACTATATAATTATTATGTGTGTGTGTTTGTGCCTGTATATATCATTTTGGTATAGATCTATATATATATTCTGTATTTATGCATTTTGTTTGAATGAAAGCGACATTGTGTACTTCTTTTCAACTTCACCTGTCCTAAAACAAATGCATATTCCCCTATGGATAGTAGTCTGGTCCAAACATCCCAACAGCCAATTGGATGGCCTAAAATTCGTTTACTGTATACTTCTTCCTGTTCCAGTCATGTGACTGTAACTTCCTTCTTTTTCCTTCGCTTGTGTGGTTCGGACATCTTTCCCTTGTGCTCTGTCATAATCTGGACCATCTGTCCCAATCTCTCGATTTAATTGAGAGTTTATTGTGTGGAATACCTTCCTACACATTGCTACGATATTATTGTACATTACTATGCCTTAATTCACTTTCTATCAAGTGTTGTTTCCAAATTTATTAATTGTCACTTACGACGGAATTGTATAAAAGGAAGGAAGGAAATGTTTTATTTAACGACACACTCAACACATTTTATTTACATTTATACAGTCATCGAAATAAGTCGAGAACGGTCATTCGGGTTACCAGGAGGTGACCACATGTAAGAAAAGTCAAGAACAGTGTTTCATTCTCGACAAAAAATTTCAACATAACAGTAGTTTCATTTCTGAACGTAAACTAGGCAATGCATTCTGGACTTCCATGTTTAATTTTCTCGTAAGGAGTTGCATCGATGTTTGCACGGACTTGTGCAATTGCAAGCAATTAGTAGTCATTCTGCATTTAAGCAGCTTCCATACGATGAATTTACTTCCGCGTTTCATTTTCTCGTACATTTTCTTGCACTGATGTTCGTGTGCCCGTGTACAATTGCAAAGCAATTTCGGCAATCCATGTTTAAGCAGCACCCACTAGATAAATTTACTTCCGGATTTCGTTTCTCGTACCGATGTTCACACGTACCGATAAAATTTCAGAATCCTGTTTATAAAGTAGTGATAAATGAACAACAAATTTACTACTAATCATCCTGTACACATCTAAGGGATTGAACAGTAATGTGAATGTGATCAATTGTAAAAAAAATACATGTAACACATTAAGAACAGTGATAAGATAAAGAATGAATCATAAATACATGTATACTACAATAATCATCTGGCACACATGTAAGGGTGTTAAAAGTAGGCCTAGTAGTAACAGGAATTCAATTCTAACTTTCATATAGTTGTGGTAACCTGTAGGTTACCAGGCTATATTTTGTGGTAACCTATAAATGAGCTATCAGACACACTGCTTATTTCGATGCCTGGTTATATGGCGACAGATATTGAGAGAGGAAACCTGCTGTCTCCAGTTCATGGACTACTCTTTTCGATTAGCAGCAAGGGATCTTTTATATGCACCATCCCACAGACAGGATAGTACACACCACAGCCTTTGTTACACCAGTTGTGAAGCATTGTCTAGAACGAGGAATAATTCAATAGGTCCACTGACACAGATCGATCCTAGACCAACCGTGCATCAAGCGAACGCTTTACCACTAGGCTACATCCCGCCCAGAATTGACTCGTGTTGTTCTTTATCATTACAGATATAGATAACAATGTTGGATGTCAGTTCTACTAGAGTGATGAAATTTTGCTTAAAATGCAAGAACTTCATGACAGTGGGCTCCCATGAACTTTGTCCGGGTTGTTATTCTTCTTGTGACATTGATGCTCGATGTATCCACTGCACGCCTCTTTGATTGGCGGATTTCTGGGTCTTAGCTGAAGACCGAGTCCTTGGCGATTCTAGTGTCTGTCATCCAGCCATTGATTGTCCTACCTATTTCTTAATCAAATGTTAGGAACCCTTGTAATACTAGTTAATACTAATAGCTGGCTGTTACATATTACAGTGTTTATAAATTAATAAAAATGGTTTTAAGCTTGATTCTCTCTTGTTTTTGCAGGATTTTGTTATGAGACATGCAATGTTCTGCTTTCTCTCGAGGACCACCATCTTGATGAAATTGTTCACCGTGACAATGATGACAACCTGCCTGCCAAAGATTCAGTAAGCATTCACTGTTGAAATAAGTCTAGTACTTATTAAATATTATGCTTTGAAAGAAAAATAAGTTATTTTGCTTTGTAGACTTACCACAAGTTTTAACATATTAATTATTATTATATACATAACTGCTAAATTTAAATCCAGCATAATCTATAGATTCCTTTCCTTGTTTATGTTTATATTTATATACTGTACATCAGGAAATACTGGCAAACATAAAATATTAACAAATTTAACGAGGCTGTATAAATGCTAATGTTTCATGATGCTAATCTTGAAGTCATATGGTTTAAACAATATTTATTCCCAATTATAATGCTTGTTGGCGATTGGTCCACAGGCAAAATGCCTATATCAAGGCCTCTCCCTACAATTTGAAAACTTAATTCAGGTTTACACAAGTTGACAGACCAGTGGTAAATTCCATGATTCCAAAACTTAAAGGCATAATCCAACAGGCAAGTTTACAAATCTGTTCGCAACGCATGAAGTCAAATAAATATTTATTACCTATATGCGCATTAGGTAACAACACAAAAAAATAAAAATTTTGTTACATTCATTACAATGTAACGTCATCCCATTGGTCCAGATGTAGCAACAGGAGTTTGTTCAATTCTTGATGAACGTAAAAATTACGTCGTCAGGGAACATCAGACTTGATGACGTCATTTTATATGGGCAAGTTGTCTTATTGAGCGTTATTGTTCATGGACCAAAAGTACATGTAATTCAGAATCACATATAAAGTTTTAGTGTTATTTTTAGCAAGTATGATTCAAATTTAATTATAAGTATTGTATGAATAAAAAGATCATCCGCAAACTTATATGAGATCAGCTTTGCCGATTCACACAGTTTGCGGATGATTTTTTTGGGTTCATACCACGACGAACGTAAAAGAAATAACAGACAATCCTTAAATATACTTTAAATTAAGAAGTTAAGAACTGAGAAATATACACACCCTTACTAATACTTATCTCGTATACAACATGGCAGAATAATACCTCACTATTGTCATAGTTTAACAATGCATGTACATGTACATAATTTGTTTTTCATAATATTTATTTCAAAATAAAATGTGTTCCATCAAATAAGATCTTCAGATTACACAATTGTAAAACTTTTTCCCATAGTATTTGACATGCCAAACGTTTTTTTTTTTAATCATGAGCAATATACTGTGAAATATACTTATGAAAACTACATTATAGCCCTTAATGAATAATAAAGTTTTTGTTTTTTAAATCATTAAACAATACGAGGTATTTATCATTAAATAATGAATAAGTAGATTTTTTTTTCTGTCACTGATTAATAATGTTTGAGTAGAGTTAAAACCTGATGAAAACAAGTGATATCCAGAAATATTCAAAACTATGACATTAATATGTCACAGAATGAGAGCAGAGTGCGCACACATGAAAGGTGGAATTTCTAACACGATCTTGTTGATTGTGGAGTGACTGGACATGCCAAAAGATTTAGTAGCCCGGCGGACTACCGGGTTTAGACGACTGGTAGTCCAAGAGAGAAATTGTTAGCAAAAACACCCCGGTCTACCACTATGCACTACGGTCGAGCCCTGGTATTAATATACCCTACTGGGACCAAAAATGTTTCTTACCTCACTTATATGCCACTAAATTTTATGGTCGCTAATATTTTATGATTTACAGTATTATATTTATATATATTGTTTTACATATTTGTAGGGCATGGTGTTTGGATACGCCACTGATGAGACGGAGGAATGTATACCACTGACCGCATTACTATCTCATAAACTCAATGCCAAGCTTGCCGAGCTCCGCAGAAATGGAGAATTGAGCTGGGCCAGACCTGACTCAAAGACTCAGGTAAAACAATTGGATGTCAAACATATGGTCATTTTGACACAGTCATAGAGAAGAAACCCGCTACATTTTTTACATTGTGGTATGTAATATCCTGTCTGTGGGATGGTGCATATAAAAGATTCCTTGCTGCTAAACGAAAAGAGTAGCCTATGAAGTAGCGACAGTGGGTTTCCTCTCTCAATATCTGTGTGGTCCTTAATCATATGTCTGATGCCATATAACCATAAAATAAAATGTGTTGAGTGCGTTGTTAAATAAAACATTTCCTTCCTTCCTTCACTCAGAGTTGGGCCAATACTGGAATGAAAAATCTCTCATTGCCCAACCAATGAACCTAGCAATGCACTCATTCAGGGTTGAAGCCAATACTGGAGAAAAAAGAAATTGCCTTGCTTCATACATTGGCTCAGGTAGGACTTGGTTTAGCTGACATGATCTAAAGAGCACTTACTGTAGTTTGATTTACAGGTGACGGTAGAGTATGAGGTGGACCACGGGGCAGTGATTCCTCTGTATGCACAGGAGTGTTAATGGAATAAAAAATCTCCCATTGCCTCATGTGGGACTTGATCCCAGTTAGGTTGGTTTAGCTGACATTATCTACAGAGCACTTACTATGTGGTTTGATTTGCAGGTGATGGTATGAGGTGGACCACAGGGCAGTGATTCCTCTCTGTATACACAGGAGTGGTACTGGAATAAAAAAAATCTCCCATTGCCTCATGTGGGACTTGATCCCAGTTAGGTTGGTTTAGCTGACATTATCTACAGAGCACTTACCGTGCGGTTTGATTTGCAGGTGACGGTAGAATACGAGGCAGATGGTGGGGCAATGATTCCTCTCTGAATACACAGGAGTGTTAATGAAATAAAAAATCTCCCCGTGTCCTAGATGGGACTTGATCCCAGTTAGGTTAGTCTGGCTGACATTATCTACAGAGCACTTTCCGTGTAGTTTGATTTACAGGTGATCATAGAGTATGAGGCATACTGCGGGGGAATGATTCCCTCTCCGGATACACCGGAGTGTTACTGGAATAAAAAATGTCCCCTTACCTAGGGTGGGACTCGATCCCAGTTTTGTTTGTTTAGCTGACATTATCTACAGAGCACTTATCGTGTAGTTTGATTTACAGGTGACGATAGAGTACGAGTCAGACCGCGGGGCGATGATTCCTCTCCGGATACACACGGTGGTCATATCGATTCAGCATGACGAGGTGGTGACCCTGGAACAACTGCGCAAAGACCTCATGACGAAGGTCATTCGTACCGTGATCCCTGCCAAATATCTCGATAATGAAACAGTTTATCACTTGCAGCCGTCTGGACGGTTTATCATTGGAGGACCTCAGGTAAGTTGGTGCTTTCAATGTGTTTTGCCACACACACCCGTAAATTAACTGATCTTTGATCACACCCATGTTTTGTATAGTGATCCCTTCGTGCAAGTCTGTTCCATAGACCCCTCGTGGATCTGTAAATTCTTATTATGCCTTCCTTTGGGGATGCGCTCTCCAGTTTCACAATTACTAATATAGATTTATTTGTTGGAGTTCTGGCAAATGAAAGGTGTAACTGAACAACATCTTAGAATTTTGTCTTATAAATATCACCTATTGTTTTTAAAAATAATTTCAGAGTGATGCAGGATTGACTGGTCGGAAAATCATCGTCGACACTTATGGTGGCTGGGGTGCTCATGGTGGGGGTGCTCTGTCGGGGAAGGATCCAGTTAAAATCGACCGCTGTGCCTCGTATGCTGCTCGCTGGGTGGCACTGTCGCTCGTCAAGGCGGGATTGTGTAGGAGAATTTTAGTGCAGGTAGCAGATGCTTATTTATAATTTTTATGATTTTTTTTTTTTTTTTTTTTTTTGTGCTTTAATTGTAGTTAAGTGTAGTAGAGAATAAAAAAAATCAAAGCAGTTTATCTAGCATTTGAAACATATTGCTTTAATACAATGTTTTCAACTGTTTCAGTCCATGAAAACCCATCTCGGCCAATAATCAATTATAACAAATGAGAAAAGAGACTTTGGTCATGTATGGCTGAGTAAAATTCTGAGTTGATTTGTAATTTAAAAGGTGTTAAATCGGTTTGGGATTAGAGTCTTAAGATCTATCTGGTATAAAAGAGATGAAATTGGATTATGAAAAAAAATCTGGAAATTTTAATATTTGTGTTCGGGTACTGAGATTGGCCTTAGGTTAGAATATCACAGTATTCTAAAAATGGTGGCCCCATTTAGAATGCAAGCAGGGTATCATCCAAAACAATATTACAAGTTTTGGATGGAGAATATGAAACATTGTGGATAAACAGAGTAAAAACACTGTACAAACGATTAAAAATTTTGAATTCTTGATAAATCCAGAAAACTTTCATATCTGATATAGAAGTGTTCAGAAAACATACTTTGACAAAAGTCAGTCTTGTGTGTCTATGTTCTTGCACTTAAATATTGTGCCCTGCTCTGGATTGGGTTAATTCTTGCATACTTTATCCTTTTGTACTCTTTTTTTTATTTATTTTTTATAATGTGTTTAAATAATCTGAAATTTTTATTCATTTAAGTGGAAATGATTACTGATGCATTCAAACTGATTATAACAAAACTATTCCTGTTTATTATGTCATTTATTAAATTACAATTTTGTGCTAGCAAGAGATGACATTGTGTAATTAAAATTTGTTAGATTTTTAAAAGATAATATTAGAACTTCAGTTACTGAATTTTATTATTTTTAAAATTTTCAGATTGCTTATTCCATGGGAATCCCCGATCCAGTGTCTGTGACATTGTTTAATTACGGGACCAGCTCCAAATCTAGTGCACAACTTCTGGATATCGTCATGGATAATTTTGACTTCAGACCCAACATGATTGTCAAGTAAGTCACAGATCAGACTGGGTTTTATATAAAAATTATATAAAATTGCACAGTGAAGTGATTTTATACTAAATTTGTGACAGTTATACATCCATATATTTACAAACAATTTTTATAATTACAAAAAACAATATGACTTATTTCTAAAGTTAAAAATACACATATTAAATTAGGTTCTAATGCCCTTTCCATAACCTGTTTTATGTAATGACATAATGTTTTTAGGTTTATCGAAGAATAACATTAAAATTTGTAAGTGACGTCCAATAAAAAAAGGGTGCAGGACGTAGCCCAGTGGTAAAGCACTCGCTTGATGCACGGTCGGTTTAGGATCAATCCCCGTCTGTGGGCCCATTGGGTTATTTCTCGTCCCAGCCAGTGCTCCACAACTGGTGTGACAAAGGCCGTGGTATGTACTATCCTATCTGTGGGATGGTGCATACAAAAGATCCCTTACTGCTAATCAAAAAGATTAGCCCATGAAGTGGCAACAGTGGGTTTCTTCTGTTTATATCTGTGTGGTCCGTAACCATATGTCTGATGCCATATAACCGTAAATAAAATGTGTTGAGTGCATTGGTAAATAAACCATTTCCTTCCTTCCTTCCAATAAAAATAGAATAAATCATATAATAGCAGGAAGTTTGTAGTTATGTTCAGTTAATATTTGTAATAAATAACTACAAATTAATCAATCCCATGCATAATCTTTAAATAAATCATATAACAGCAGGAAGTTTGTAGTTATGTTCAATTAATATTTGTAATAAATAACTACAAATTAATCAATCCCATGCATAATCTTTAAATAAATAATTCGGGAATATACCGATTATACTGTGGGTATACTCTGTGTAAAGAGCCACATTCAGTCCGACTGGATACCTGTCTTACCATGTCGTAACACTTATTACAAAATTGTCAAATCGACAAAATCTGGCAAGTTGACTGGATAGGGCCATTAGAGACGGATGAGTTGACTAAAGACAGACAATTTGTCTACAACATCCTTCTAGCATAGCATGACAAAGTGGTCGCCTCGATTGAACATACATGTAGTCCTATTGTGCTTGTCATCCACCAAAAGGTTTTAGTGAATTGAATTATCTAGTTGTAAGTTTGCATGTGTACATGTATATACTTTAAGGCATAATGCTTAAATTTTAAAACAAAAGTTAATGAATCATTTTGGGGCAAACCATGATTATGCAACTTTGAGAGAGTACCTTTAATAACATATAGATAAAAATAAAGTTTCTTTTGTTTCACAACACCACTAGAGCACATTGTTTAATCATTGGCTATTGTATGTCAAACATTTGGTAAGTTTGATGAATAGTCTTAGAGGAAACCGCTACATTTTTCCATTAGTAGCAAAGGATCTTTTATATGCACCATCCCACAGACAGGATAGCACATACCACAGCCTGTGATATACCAGTCACGGTGTTACGTCCCACCCCTAACATAAACAAAAAACCTATTGTCTAGTTTCATCTAAGGTTAAAGTATAAATGTAGGACTTGATTTTCAGGGCTTAAATTTATCCAAAAATAATTTATTGGTAAAGGCCCAAACATTCTCTTACACTGTAAAATTTTGAGACCTTAACATAAAATTTAAGGGGTAAGACAAAAGAAATATCCAAAAATCCAGGGACTCCTTCTAAATTTTAAAACAGGTTTAATTTCACAATACAAATATGCAATCTTCAATATTCAAAATTAAGTATTATATCACTGATAAATACATTGCTACATAAATATTTTGTTGATTACTGTTTAGATGTTTGGAGTAGTCACGAATTACTTTTTGACTAATAGTATGTAAGAATATTTATTATCCACATAGTTCAAGATATTCAGGGAAATATAACCAGTATAACACACATGTCATAATGATTTCACGTGCACATTCACTGATGTAATTTTGGGAAACGATGTCATAAATTAATGTGGCTTCCTCAGTCTTCCCTCTGTGTAAACACTTACCAAACTGACATCATTTTGGAAAATGACATTGTTTCGTCGTCTCCTTCTAATTACGTTTAATTAAGAATTGACCGCAATTATTTTTTGGTTCATGCAAGTATGAACCAAAAAATAATTGCAGTCAAATCTTATAATTAAATTTATATGCATACCTTAACAATACATAACTGAATTTATTTTCTTTAGCTTTAAATATGCCTGTAGTATTGTTTGTGTAAACTTCATTGATACTTATGTCGCGTAAGAATGCGAACGTTCATTCACTATCATTTGAATCAGGTGATTTTTTTGTAAATGACGTCATTTCCTAACGAGTCTCATGTCATGATTAGCGAAGAGGTTGGGGTTTTTGGGTGTTTTTTTTTTTTTTAAATCAATGCGTATATATCTACATGTCTACTCTGCTATAGCATTTGCCATTAGTTTATCGTATACATTTTTTGTAGCTTTCACGTGTGTTTTCTTTAAAATATCTAAATATGATTGCCAGAATAATCCGGCTTGTTGCACAAAAGTAGTGCGAGTCAGTGGGGGGTGGGGGGGGGGGGTATTAGACGTGGCTTAAATGTTTTCGGTTCATCGAGATATGAACAAAAAAAAGTAAGCACCTCTGGACCAATCGGATTGCCGTAAAGTGTATAGGTGCAAAGAAAATTTAATTATAACGTTTTGACATAGTCCTAGCTTGTTATTCATAAAAATAATATGGATAATAAAGAAATTATTACACTCATTGTGTGAATTGTACTGATTTTACGAAACTTGTGTCAGGATTCATGTATTACCTTCGCTCTCGCTCAGAAAATACAAGAATCTTGACACTCGTTTCATAAAATTAGTACAACACACAAGCTTGTATAATAATCTCTATATAATCACTATTACTGTGTGCTCGTATAATAATCTCTATATAATCACTATTACTGTGTGCTCGTATAATAATCTCTATATAATCACTATTACTGTGTATGCTCGTATAATAATCTCTATATAATCACTATTACTGTGTGCTCGTATAATAATCTCTATATAATCACTATTACTGTGTGCTCGTATAATAATCTCTATATAATCACTATTACTGTGTATGCTCGTATAATAATCTCTATGTAATCACTATTACTGTGTATGCTCGTATAATAATCTCTATGTAATCACTATTACTGTGTGCTCGTATAATAATCTCTATATAATCACTATTACTGTGTATGCTCGTATAATAATCTCTATATAATCACTATTACTGTGTATGCTCGTATAATAATCTCTATATAATCACTATTACTGTGTGCTCGTATAATAATCTCTATATAATCACTATTACTGTGTGCTCGTATAATAATTTATATAATCACTATTACTGTGTATGCTCGTATAATAATCTCTATATAATCACTATTACTGTGTATGCTCGTATAATAATCTCTATATAATCACTATTACTGTGTATGCTCGTATAATAATCTCTATATAATCACTATTACTGTGTATGCTCGTATAATAATCTCTATATAATCACTATTACTGTGTGCTCGTATAATAATCTCTATATAATCACTATTACTGTGTATGCTCGTATAATAATCTCTATATAATCACTATTACTGTGTGCTCGTATAATAATCTCTATATAATCACTATTACTGTGTGCTCGTATAATAATCTCTATATAATCACTATTACTGTGTATGCTCGTATAATAATCTCTATGTAATCACTATTACTGTGTATGCTCGTATAATAATCTCTATGTAATCACTATTACTGTGTGCTCGTATAATAATCTCTATATAATCACTATTACTGTGTATGCTCGTATAATAATCTCTATATAATCACTATTACTGTGTATGCTCGTATAATAATCTCTATATAATCACTATTACTGTGTGCTCGTATAATAATCTCTATATAATCACTATTACTGTGTGCTCGTATAATAATTTATATAATCACTATTACTGTGTATGCTCGTATAATAATCTCTATATAATCACTATTACTGTGTATGCTCGTATAATAATCTCTATATAATCACTATTACTGTGTATGCTCGTATAATAATCTCTATATAATCACTATTACTGTGTATGCTCGTATAATAATCTCTATATAATCACTATTACTGTGTATGCTCGTATAATAATCTCTATATAATCACTATTACTGTGTGCTCGTATAATAATCTATATAATCACTATTACTGTGCTCGTATAATAATCTCTATATAATCACTATTACTGTGTGCTCGTATAATAATCTCTATATAATCACTATTACTGTGTGTGCTCGTATAATAATCTCTATATAATCACTATTACTGTGTGCTCGTATAATAATCACTATATAATCACTATTACTGTGTGCTCGTATAATAATCTCTATATAATCACTATTACTGTACTCGTATAATAATCACTATATAATCACTATTACTGTGCTCGTATAATAATGTCTATATAATCACTATTACTGTGTGCTCGTATAATAATCTCTATATAATCACTATTACTGTGTGCTCGTATAATAATCTCTATATAATCACTATTACTGTGTGTGCTCATATAATAGTCACTATATAATCACTATTACTGTGTGCTCGTATAATAGTCTATATATAATCACTATTACTGTGTGTGCTCGTATAATAATCTCTATATAATCACTATTACTGTGCTCGTATAATAATCTCTATATAATCACTATTACTGTGTGCTCGTATAATAATCTCTATATAATCACTATTACTGTGCTCGTATAATAATCACTATATAATCACTATTACTGTGTGTGCTCGTATAATAATCTCTATATAATCACTATTACTGTGCTCGTATAATAATCTCTATATAATCACTATTACTGTGTGCTCGTATAATAATCTATATAATCACTATTACTGTGTGTGCTCGTATAATAGTCTATATATAATCACTATTACTGTGTGCTTGTATAATAGTCTATATATAATCACTATTACTGTGTGTGCTCATATAATAGTCTATATATAATCACTATTACTGTGCTCGTATAATAATCTATATATAATCACTATTACTGTGCTCGTATAATAATCTATATATAATCACTATTACTGTGTGCTCGTATAATAATCTCTATATAATCACTATTACTGTGTGCTCATATAATAATCTATATAATCACTATTACTGTGCTCGTATAATAATCTCTATATAATCACTATTACTGTGTGCTCGTATAATAATCTCTATATAATCACTATTACTGTGTATGCTCGTATAATAATCTCTATATAATCACTATTACTGTGTATGCTCGTATAATAATCTCTATATAATCACTATTACTGTGTATGCTCGTATAATAATCTCTATATAATCACTATTACTGTGCTCGTATAATAATCTCTATATAATCACTATTACTGTGCTCGTATAATAATCTCTATATAATCACTATTACTGTGTGCTCGTATAATAATCTCTATATAATCACTATTACTGTGCTCGTATAATAATCTCTATATAATCACTATTACTGTGTGCTCGTATAATAATCACTATATAATCACTATTACTGTGTGCTCGTATAATAATCTATATAATCACTATTACTGTGCTCGTATAATAATCACTATATAATCACAATTACTGTGCTCGTATAATAATCTCTATATAATCACTATTACTGTGTGCTCGTATAATAATCTCTATATAATCACTATTACTGTGTATGCTCGTATAATAATCTCTATATAATCACTATTACTGTGTGCTCGTATAATAATCTCTATATAATCACTATTACTGTGTGTGCTCATATAATAGTCACTATATTATCACTATTACTGTGTGCTCGTATAATAGTCTATATATAATCACTATTACTGTGTGTGCTCGTATAATAATCTCTATATAATCACTATTACTGTGCTCGTATAATAATCTCTATATAATCACTATTACTGTGTGTGCTCGTATAATAATCTCTATATAATCACTATTACTGTGCTCGTATAATAATCTCTATATAATCACTATTACTGTGTGTGCTCGTATAATAATCTCTATATAATCACTATTACTGTGTGCTCATATAATAATCTATATAATCACTATTACTGTGTATGCTCATATAATAATCTCTATATAATCACTATTACTGTGTATGCTCGTATAATAATCTCTATATAATCACTATTACTGTGTATGCTCGTATAATAATCTCTATATAATCACTATTACTGTGTGCTCGTATAATAATCTCTATATAATCACTATTACTGTGCTCGTATAATAATCTCTATATAAACTATTACTGACCTCATATAATAATCTCTATATAATACTATTACTGTGTTGCTCATAATAATCTCTATATAATCACTATTACTGTTGCTCAGTCTATATATAATCACTATTACTGTGTGTGCTCGTATAATAATCTCTATATAATCACTATTACTGTGCAGTATATAATCTTATATAATCACTGCTCATATAATAATCTGGATATGTGTGCTCGTATAGTAGAGCAGTGCTGACTCTACACTATTAGGCTGACCTACTAATCACTATTACTGTAGGAAACAAAACATTAAATGTTCAGATTTACTTCTGTGAGAACTGTTTAATAGAGGTTTGCTGTACACAAAGCCACTAAGAACATTTGGTTGTGTTTTGACAAATTAATAATAAAATCACATTATACAGCCCTAAGTTCAGCCAGCAGACGTTTCACTAACATTCGCGAACTATTTGATTGCTTCTCAAAGTGACCATTTGGTTTACTGGGAAGCACATAATCCAGTCCAGTGGATGTTTTTCTGCTTGGTCTGGCTGAACTCTGCCCAGGATGTTACACACGACTTATTTCTGTCTCGTCTTTACAAAGTTAAAAATGGTGAGATATTGGTATTGCTTTTCTGAGGAAAAAAAGAAAGAAATATTTTATTTAAGGACACACTCAACACATTCTAACTATGGCTGTTTGATCTTGGACATATGGTTAAGGAATACACAGATAATTAGAGTAAACCGTTACCTCCATGGGCTACTCTTTTTGATTAGCAGCAAAGAATCTTTTTATATACACCATCCCACAGAAAGGATAGTACATACCACACCCTTTGTTACACGTGGAGCACTGGCTAGAATAAGAAATAGCCCAGTGGGCCTATTGATGGGAATCGATGCTAGAGTGAGTGCTTTACCACTAGGTTATATACCACCGGGATCGACAGCATCAACGTTTGTCTTTAGATCAATGTTAGTTTTTTGTTTTGTTTTGACTCTATTTCTCACATTATACGGCCCTAACATAGCCAGCAGTGGTTTCACTAACATTGGCGAACGATTTGATTGGTTCTCAAAGTGACCATTTGGTTTACTGGGATCGACATAATCCAGTCCAGTGGATGTTTTTCTGCTTGTTAGTCTGGCTGAACTCTGCCCAGGATGTTACACACGACTTATTTCTGTCTCGTCTTTACAAAGTTAAAAATGGTGAGATATTGGTATTGCTTTTCTGAGGAGCCATATAACCCTAAATAAAATGTTGAGTGCATTGTTAAATAAACCATTTCCTTCCTTCCATTTCTCACAAACTATAAGTCCTACATTAATGAAACTTGTTTTATAGTTACATCTATGAATGTTCATCTCAGGACACGTTAAAAAAAATTAAAATTCTTTATTAAATTTAACAAAAAATAGTTTTTGCTTAATTTCTATTTTAAATTTAATTTTTGTTTATGTTTATGTTTATGGTAGGTGAGACATTCAATTCTGCAGAATATTTGTCAAGTCAGTTTGGATTCTGGTAAATTTATGTCTTTCCATGGCTTTTGTAAGTGGCTTATTAATTCAGATTATGATGCTTATGCTGGGAAATTAGTGTTATTATTATTTAGACCTGGAGTTTATTATTCGGTATATGTTGCTAAAACATTGAATCTTCTGTTGTTGGTGTTTTGAAAGTTGATGTTAAAGGAATTTGATTGCATTCCCATGGGATTATTAAGGGAATCAGAATCTCAATTTTTTTTATTGCTATGATTAATCAGACTTTTGTTTATAAAGAACTCAGAAGGGTGAAGAAATCACAATACTCAAAATGTTGAAAATGGCAAAATCCCATTCCTGAAATGAGTCTGGTAGGAATTGCACCCCTAGACATGATTAAGTGTGTCCAGTAATATTGATTTATAATCTAAGTAATGCAGTTTGTTAGATTTAGTGTCATTGATTGAAAAAACTATTAATTGCTTTTCTTATGGGGCGGGATGTAGCACAGTGGATCAGTCCCCATTGGTGGGCCCATTGGATTGTTGTTCTCATGGGGCGGGATGTAGCACAGTGGATCAGTCCCCATTGGTGGGCCCATTGGATTGTTGTTCTCATGGGGCGGGATGTAGCACAGTGGATCAGTCCCCATTGGTGGGCCCATTGGATTGTTGTTCTCATGGGGTGGGATGTAGCACAGTGGATCAGTCCCCATTGGATGTAGCACAGTGGATCAGTCCCCATTGGTGGACCCATTGGGCTATTGTTCTCATGGGGCGGGATGTAGCACAGTGGATCAGTCCCCATTGGTGGACCCATTGGATTGTTCTCATGGGGCGGGATGTAGCACAGTGGATCAGTCCCCATTGGTGGGCCCATTGGATTGTTGTTCTCATGGGGCGGGATGTAGCACAGTGGATCAGTCCCCATTGGTGGACCCATTGGGCTATTGTTCTCATGGGGCGGGATGGTGCACAGTGGATCAGTCCCCATTGGTGGACCCATTGGGCTATTGTTCTCATAGGGCGGGATGTAGCACAGTGGATCAGTCCCCATTGGTGGACCCATTGGGCTATTGTTCTCATAGGGGCGGGATGTAGCACAGTGGATCAGTCCCCATTGGTGGACCCATTGGGCTATTGTTCTCATGGGGCGGGATGTAGCACAGTGGATCAGTCCCCATTGGTGGACCCATTGGATTGTTGTTCTCATGGGGCGGGATGTAGCACAGGATCAGTCCCCATTGGTGGACCCATTGGGCTATTGTTCTCATGGGGCGGGATGTAGCACAGTGGATCAGTCCCCATTGGTGGACCCATTGGGCTATTGTTATCATGGGGCGGGATGTAGCACAGTGGATCAGTCCCCATTGGTGGACCCATTGGATTGTTGTTCTCATGGGGCGGGATGTAGCACAGTGGATCAGTCCCCATTGGTGGACCCATTGGGCTATTGTTCTCATGGGGCAGGATGTAGCACAGTGGATCAGTCCCCATTGGTGGACCCATTGGATTGTTGTTCTCATGGGGCGGGATGTAGCACAGGATCAGTCCCCATTGGGCTATTGTTCTCATGGGGCGGGATGTAGCACAGTGGATCAGTCCCCATTGGTGGACCCATTGGATTGTTGTTCTCATGGGGCGGGATGTAGCACAGGATCAGTCCCCATTGGTGGACCCATTGGGCTATTGTTCTCATGGGGCGGGATGTAGCACAGTGGATCAGTCCCCATTGGTGGACCCATTGGGCTATTGTTCTCATGGGGCGGGATGGTGCATATGAAGGATCCATTGCTACTAACAAAAAAAATGTACCAGGTTTCCTCTCTAAGACTAAATAAATGTCAAAATTACCATATGTTTGATATCCAATAGTTGATGAATAAATCTGCTTTAATGGTGTCATTAAACAAAGCATACTTTAACTTCTTTTTTTTTCTTCTTTTTTTTTTTTGCTTTTATTAAAACTGATAGTATGGGCGTGAAAGTGAGGGCTCTATTTTTCACCCTCAGATTGAATTCATGGGTGTGACATGGTCCTTGCATTCCCTACACCCTAACAAAACGAACAAAAAAAACGAAAGTCTGATTAATAATATACATGTAATTATGTTTTTCACCAGTGATGTTCAGATGTACTAGTTTTTTTTCTTCTATTTTTCTATTTTATTTATGAACAAATGCTTTTAGATTTAGATATATCCATTTTGTTTCATTACACATAATTAACTCATTAACATGTGGCAAGTGAATGAAATTAATTTTTATAATGGTTTTGAGAAGAAATCGATCGTGAGTTTGACTTCATTTTCATCATACAATTGTTGAAACTGTTATGTTGGTTTTTCATACCTATACAATGTTACATATTATAAAATGTCAAATGCTCATAGACAGGTTTGATAAATAATTAATCACTAGTAACAAGTTACGGGCTTGTATCAAATTTTACCATACTTTTTAAAATTTTACCATACAAACTCGGGGGCAGTGGTAGGTAATGAAAATTAGGTTACCGACTTCAATAAAGTGTTTCAAAATTGCATATAGATGAGCCTTTTACTCACAGCTTGTTTGGTTGTAGGTGGAAAGAGTATGGCAAATGCATAAAAAAATCCAAGATTGTTTTCAACACTTTTTTTTCTGATTAAGCAGGACACCTGCATGAAAACTGCATGGTGCACTCCTTTATTATGTTTGATTAGGATTGGAAGGGTATAAAGATTGCAATCTGGCATTGGATAACCATGCCACCAAACCGTAAACAGAGCATTCTGGACTAGTCGAGCCATGCCATGTCTGAATGATAGCATATGCATGAGACAAGTAGCAAGATGCGTGCATGTGAGCCATTCCATCATCCATTTAACTGTAAGAGTGTTTCTATACGACTGGCACAGTGAATGGGCTACCCCTCTCAGACACAGTGTCCATGTGGCCCTTAACTTCTTTGGAAAAAAATCATTAAATAAAGCATATACCCCTTTCTTATTATTTTTCTTTGCATCATATCCTTTTTTAAGACTGCATGCATTTTGACATCTATAAAAAACCACACAAAACAAACAAACATTACTTGCATTTATATTAAGTAGGGTGGGATTTAGCTCAGTTGGTTGAGTGCTCGCTTGAGGTGCTTGCATTGCAGGATCGAACCACCTCGGTAGATCCATTCAGCTGATTGGATTTTTTCTCGTTCCAACCAGTGCACCACAACGGGACAAAGGCTGTGGTATGTGCTTTCCTGTTTGTGGGAAAATGCATACAAAAGATCCCTTTCTGCATTAGGAAAAATGTAGCAGGTTTCCTCTGATGACCACAAGTTAGAATTACCAAATGTTTGACATCCAATAGCCGATCATTAATTAATCAGTGTGGTGTCGTTAAACAAAACAAACAAACTTCTTATATTAAGTATTGGTGTGCATAGATTTTAAAAGTTACAAATAGAAATCATGATACAATTATGTCTATTGCTAATAATAGACTTTGAAGTTTCAATAGGTTTACTCCCTTTTTCTCTTGGCTATGTACAATATGTTAAAAAGTAATGATAAAAATAAAACATTATTGACTATCAATTGGGATATTAAAAAAGTTACATTTTTTATATGGACCGTCTTACTGAAATATTAATAGAAATTAATAAGACTGGCATTTGTTTATTCCATTTTATGTCGTTTTATTTTTTAGCAAATCTCATTCCATCATGGATCTCAAGAAAGTATGTTATTGTTGTTTTTTTCCATTTACAACTGGTTTTACTATTCTGTTGATATTTTTGCACTTTTGGTGTTTTAAAAATGACACTTTATTCTAGTTTTGCATTCTCTATTGTAATGGAATTCTAGCTTTATGGTTTGTTTTATGTTGTGTATTTGAGTACACTAGTTATCAAAAAAATGTTATTGGATTAAATATTTTTTGTTGTTGAAAATATGCAGTTAGGTATTTACTGTATATTGCAGACACTTTATTTTTTTTCAGAACTTATGATTGATTATGATGACAAAGCAAACATAGATATGTAAAATTTAGTTTGCTGTAAAACAGATCCAGCTTATAAAAAAAATTCGCTGAACTAAATTTGCAATGTTAATTAAAAACATCGACCTTGGTAGTGTCATGGTTAAGCCATCGGACATACGGCTAGTAGGTACAGGGTTCGCACACCGGTACCGGCTCCCACCCAGAGCAATTTTTAACAACTCAGTGGGTAGGTGTAAGACCACTACACCCTCTTCTCTCTCACTAATCACTAACTCGCTGTCCTAGACGGACAGCCCAGATAGCCGAGGAGAAAGGAATAAAAAAAAAAAAACATTTAAAAAAACGATATTTGCCAAATAGTTTTTTTTTTTAAATCGGTGATATTTGTAGTTTTATCTTGAATCATGAACGCGAAACGATAAACATGAAAACATAAAACAATTTTTTTTAATCACATATGATCAGTGAAAACCCTCACAAATTGTATATATTTTACATAATAGAATAAATAATATAAAAAATGAATAAAAGTTATTAATTTTAATTCCCATATATGTATAAAAAGTACGAGTATTTATAGTTCATAAAAATAAACTCGAACGTAAATGCACATTGTGCATTTACATTCGAGTTTATTTTTATGAACTAGAGTATTTAGTACTGTGTCCTCAAAATTAATAAAAGATGGCACCGTTGAAGCGTTTGACAGCCTGAGTTAGCACATATTTAGACAAAGAGAGTAATAACGTCATCACTGATTGGATGAAATTTGACCTCTACTGGCTCTTGAGATAACAGTACATGTAGCTGTTCTGCTTACTCCCACTTGTTAAAAAAAAAAAGGTGGAAACCTTTTGTTAATTTTAAAATCCTTTATAATTATTGGATACACAACATTGAACAGGCAACAATAAATACATTTATAGATTATTTCATTATATTTTATGCTATTTCAAGCAGTTTGTATTGCACAAAAGCCTCTTGCTTTGGATTAGGACGCTTGACCCGACAGAGCTCGTACATAGGTGTTGACAGGTGTTGATCGTAACCAGTTGCAAATTCTGGGTCCTTTGTTTTAATTGGAGTGTAATACCTTGATGGCTCTCTAAACCAAGAATGATGCTATCGTTAACATCTGTTTAATCTCTTGACCGGCTCAGTGACTTTGACAAATGGCTAGCCTAGTGGCTAGTAGGTCCGACTTCAGTGACTGGCGATATACTTAGGCAGACTTTAAAATCACAAACGTCTGAAACACCAGCCATATTGACCACTATTTATTTATTATTTTAAATAATGCACGAGATACCGATGTCTGGGCTGGCCGGTCCACTTGACCGATAGGAATTTGTTCCAATAATAGAAATGGACAGGTGCTTCGGACCGACAAGAATGACAAAAGTGGGACCGGCAAACGTGCGTTTTTTAAAAAATAATTTCAGTCTCAGAGATCGAGAATCGGTCCCAGACCGGGAAAAAAGGGCTTTTCCCCACCCCTGCTATAGACTGTTTAAGGACCTATAAGAGGGATTTTTGTTTTATGTTGTTGTGGGTTTCTTGTTGACAGATCTCTGGATATTTTAATGTTGATGTCAGCATCTTTGTTATTAAGTATGCAAGTGGATATATTGTGAAAATAAACAGGTATTTAAAAAAAATATTGTTTTTTGTTTTATCAGACTAAAATTGCATAAGTTAAAGATTTTGGGCCGAATTTACAAAGCATGCTTATGTTTTATACATGAGTAACTACATTCATTGCTTAAGCACCTACATTTAAGAAAAACGGACCATAAATTTGGCCATTTTTGTTTAAATATTACTGTAACAAGAATGATAGGCATAACAAATATGAAACAGTCTGGCAATCTGAACTACCTTTCGATCAACTAAGTCAAATCAAACAATGAGCTCCATTTTCAATTTTGATGAACCATTCTAAGTTATGCGTCAAAATTACCTTCAAGAAATTACGCAACATTTTCTATTTGGCTTTAATCCTACGGGACATTTGCAAATTCAATAGCACCAAAACCAACCCTCGCCCGCTACCGACCCTGATCAGGCGGCTTGAGCTCCCTTGTATATGCCAGTGCGGATGACCCCCTCTCCCCGCCCCAAACCTTTTGCTATCCTGGACAAAGAAGGAGCCAGTGAAAGTGGACACCTGCGCCCATGACAGATGTGTGCTACAACAGCATGTTCTGGATGTGCATTTAAAAACACTGGCCGGACCGGACCTGATTGGCAATCTGGTGACTTTACCACAGACAATTTTAAGCAGGCATGTATGTGATGATCATGTCTTATTTTCATCTTGTATTTAATGGGAGGTTAAAAGTTGCAGACCCTAGTTTCAACCCATGAAAATGGACACTAAATTTAGTTTACAAATCTGTAACACATTTGGATAAAGTTACAACAGAGTGAAACAAGGGTGTGACACTGACACGGTGAGAGGTGCGGGACATAGTCCAGTTGTAAAGCATTCGCTTGATGTGCGGTCTTTCTAGGATCGATCCCCATCGGTGGGCCCATTGGGCTATTTCTCGTTTCAGCCAGTGCACCACGACTGGTGTAACAAAGGTGATGGTATGTACCATCCTGTCTGTGGGATGGTGCATATAAAAGATCCCTTGCTGCTAATCGGAAAGAATAGCCCATGAAGTGGTAATAGTGGGTTTCCTCCCTCAATATCTGTGTGGTCCTCAACCATATGTTTGACGCCATATAACCCTAAATAAAATGTTGAGTGCATTGTTAAATAAACCATTTCCTTCCTTCCATTTCTCACAAACTATAAGTCCTACATTAATGAAACTTGTTTTATAGTTACATCTATGAATGTTCATCTCAGGACACGTTAAAAAAAATTAAAATTCTTTATTAAATTTAACAAAAAATAGTTTTTGCTTAATTTCTATTTTAAATTTAATTTTTGTTTATGTTTATGTTTATGGTAGGTGAGACATTCAATTCTGCAGAATATTTGTCAAGTCAGTTTGGATTCTGGTAAATTTATGTCTTTCCATGGCTTTTGTAAGTGGCTTATTAATTCAGATTATGATGCTTATGCTGGGAAATTAGTGTTATTATTATTTAGACCTGGAGTTTATTATTCGGTATATGTTGCTAAAACATTGAATCTTCTGTTGTTGGTGTTTTGAAAGTTGATGTTAAAGGAATTTGATTGCATTCCCATGGGATTATTAAGGGAATCAGAATCTCAATTTTTTTTATTGCTATGATTAATCAGACTTTTGTTTATAAAGAACTCAGAAGGGTGAAGAAATCACAATACTCAAAATGTTGAAAATGGCAAAATCCCATTCCTGAAATGAGTCTGGTAGGAATTGCACCCCTAGACATGATTAAGTGTGTCCAGTAATATTGATTTATAATCTAAGTAATGCAGTTTGTTAGATTTAGTGTCATTGATTGAAAAAACTATTAATTGCTTTTCTTATGGGGCGGGATGTAGCACAGTGGATCAGTCCCCATTGGTGGGCCCATTGGATTGTTGTTCTCATGGGGCGGGATGTAGCACAGTGGATCAGTCCCCATTGGTGGGCCCATTGGATTGTTGTTCTCATGGGGCGGGATGTAGCACAGTGGATCAGTCCCCATTGGTGGGCCCATTGGATTGTTGTTCTCATGGGGTGGGATGTAGCACAGTGGATCAGTCCCCATTGGTGGACCCATTGGGCTATTGTTCTCATGGGGCGGGATGTAGCACAGTGGATCAGTCCCCATTGGTGGACCCATTGGATTGTTCTCATGGGGCGGGATGTAGCACAGTGGATCAGTCCCCATTGGTGGGCCCATTGGATTGTTGTTCTCATGGGGCGGGATGTAGCACAGTGGATCAGTCCCCATTGGTGGACCCATTGGGCTATTGTTCTCATGGGGCGGGATGTAGCACAGTGGATCAGTCCCCATTGGTGGACCCATTGGGCTATTGTTCTCATGGGGCGGGATGTAGCACAGTGGATCAGTCCCCATTGGTGGACCCATTGGGCTATTGTTCTCATGGGGCGGGATGTAGCACAGTGGATCAGTCCCCATTGGTGGACCCATTGGGCTATTGTTCTCATGGGGCGGGATGTAGCACAGTGGATCAGTCCCCATTGGTGGACCCATTGGGCTATTGTTCTCATGGGGCGGGATGTAGCACAGTGGATCAGTCCCCATTGGTGGACCCATTGGGCTATTGTTCTCATGGGGCGGGATGTAGCACAGTGGATCAGTCCCCATTGGTGGACCCATTGGATTGTTGTTCTCATGGGGCGGGATGTAGCACAGTGGATCAGTCCCCATTGGTGGACCCATTGGGCTATTGTTCTCATGGGGCGGGATGTAGCACAGTGGATCAGTCCCCATTGGTGGACCCATTGGGCTATTGTTCTCATGGGGCGGGATGTAGCACAGTGGATCAGTCCCCATTGGTGGACCCATTGGATTGTTGTTCTCATGGGGCGGGATGTAGCACAGTGGATCAGTCCCCATTGGGACCCATTGGACTATTGTTCTCATGGGGCGGGATGTAGCACAGTGGATCAGTCCCCATTGGTGGACCCATTGGATTGTTGTTCTCATGGGGCGGGATGTAGCACAGTGGATCAGTCCCCATTGGTGGACCCATTGGGCTATTGTTCTCATGGGGCGGGATGTAGCACAGTGATCAGTCCCCATTGGTGGACCCATTGGTCTGTAGCACAGTGTTCTCATGGGGCGGGATGTAGCACAGTGGATCAGTCCCCATTGGTGGACCCATTGGGCTATTGTTCTCATGGGGCATGTAGCACAGTGGATCAGTCCCCATTGGTGGACCCATTGGGCTATTGTTCTCATGGGGCGGGATGATGTTGTTCTCATGGGGCGGGATGTAGCACAGTGATCAGTCCCCATTGGTGGACCCATTGGATTGTTGTTCTCATGGGGCGGGATGTAGCACAGTGGATCAGTCCCCATTGGTGGACCCATTGGGCTATTGTTCTCATGGGGCCAGTCCCCATTGGTGGACCCATTGGATTGTTGTTCTCATGGGGCGGGATGTAGCACAGTGGATCAGTCCCCATTGGTGGACCCATTGGATTGTTGTTCTCATGGGGCGGGATGTAGCACAGTGGATCAGTCCCCATTGGTGGACCCATTGGATTGTTGTTCTCATGGGGCGGGATGTAGCACAGTGGATCAGTCCCCATTGGTGGACCCATTGGGCTATTGTTCTCATGGGGCGGGATGTAGCACAGTGGATCAGTCCCCATTGGTGGACCCATTGGATTGTTGTTCTCATGGGGCGGGATGTAGCACAGTGGATCAGTCCCCATTGGTGGACCCATTGGGCTATTGTTCTCATGGGGCGGGATGTAGCACAGTGGATCAGTCCCCATTGGTGGACCCATTGGATTGTTGTTCTCATGGGGCGGGATGTAGCACAGTGGATCAGTCCCCATTGGTGGACCCATTGGGCTATTGTTCTCATGGGGCGGGATGTAGCACAGTGGATCAGTCCCCATTGGTGGACCCATTGGGCTATTGTTCTCATGGGGCGGGATGTAGCACAGTGGATCAGTCCCCATTGGTGGACCCATTGGATTGTTGTTCTCATGGGGCGGGATGTAGCACAGTGGATCAGTCCCCATTGGTGGACCCATTGGGCTATTGTTCTCATGGGGCGGGATGTAGCACAGGATCAGTCCCCATTGGATTGTTGTTCTCATGGGGTGGGATGTAGCACAGTGGATCAGTCCCCATTGGTGGACCCATTGGATTGTTGTTCTCATGGGGCGGGATGTAGCACAGTGGATCAGTCCCCATTGGTGGGCCTGTTGGGTTATAGTTCTCATGGGGCGGGATGTAGCACAGTGGATCAGTCCCCATTGGGCTATTGTTCTCATGGGGCGGGATGTAGCACAGTGGATCAGTCCCCATTAGGCTATTGTTCTCATGGGGCGGGATGTAGCACAGTGGATCAGTCCCCATTGGTGGACCCATTGGGCTATTGTTCTCATGGGGCGGGATGTAGCACAGTGGATCAGTCCCCATTGGTGGACCCATTGGGCTATTGTTCTCATGGGGCGGGATGTAGCACAGTGGATCAGTCCCCATTGGTGGACCCATTGGATTGTTGTTCTCATGGGGCGGGATGTAGCACAGTGGATCAGTCCCCATTGGTGGGCCCATTGGATTGTTGATCTCATGGGGCGGGATGTAGCCTAGTGGATCAGTCCCCATTGGTGGACCCATTGGGCTATTGTTCTCATGGGGCGGGATGTAGCACAGTGGATCAGTCCCCATTGGTGGACCCATTGGATTGTTGTTCTCATGGGGCGGGATGTAGCACAGTGGATCAGTCCCCATTGGTGGACCCATTGGGCTATTGTTCTCATGGGGCGGGATGTAGCACAGTGGATCAGTCCCCATTGGTGGACCCATTGGGCTATTGTTCTCATGGGGCGGGATGTAGCACAGTGGATCAGTCCCCATTGGTGGACCCATTGGATTGTTGTTCTCATGGGGCGGGATGTAGCACAGTGGATCAGTCCCCATTGGTGGACCCATTGGGCTATTGTTCTCATGGGGCGGGATGTAGCACAGGATCAGTCCCCATTGGATTGTTGTTCTCATGGGGTGGGATGTAGCACAGTGGATCAGTCCCCATTGGTGGACCCATTGGATTGTTGTTCTCATGGGGCGGGATGTAGCACAGTGGATCAGTCCCCATTGGTGGGCCTGTTGGGTTATAGTTCTCATGGGGCGGGATGTAGCACAGTGGATCAGTCCCCATTGGGCTATTGTTCTCATGGGGCGGGATGTAGCACAGTGGATCAGTCCCCATTAGGCTATTGTTCTCATGGGGCGGGATGTAGCACAGTGGATCAGTCCCCATTGGTGGACCCATTGGGCTATTGTTCTCATGGGGCGGGATGTAGCACAGTGGATCAGTCCCCATTGGTGGACCCATTGGGCTATTGTTCTCATGGGGCGGGATGTAGCACAGTGGATCAGTCCCCATTGGTGGACCCATTGGATTGTTGTTCTCATGGGGCGGGATGTAGCACAGTGGATCAGTCCCCATTGGTGGGCCCATTGGATTGTTGATCTCATGGGGCGGGATGTAGCCTAGTGGATCAGTCCCCATTGGTGGACCCATTGGGCTATTGTTCTCATGGGGCGGGATGTAGCACAGTGGATCAGTCCCCATTGGTGGACCCATTGGGCTATTGTTCTCATGGGGCGGGATGTAGCACAGTGGATCACTCCCCATTGGTGGGCCTGTTGGGTTATTGTTCTCATGGGGCGGGATGTAGCACAGTGGATCAGTCCCCATTGGTGGACCCATTGGGCTATTGTTCTCATGGGGCGGGATGTAGCACAGTGGATCAGTCCCCATTGGTGGGCCCATTGGATTGTTGTTCTCATGGGGCGGGATGTAGCACAGTGGATCAGTCCCCATTGGTGGACCCATTGGGCTATTGTTCTCATGGGGCGGGATGTAGCACAGTGGATCAGTCCCCATTGGTGGACCCATTGGGCTATTGTTCTCATGGGGCGGGATGTAGCACAGTGGATCAGTCCCCATTGGTGGACCCATTGGATTGTTGTTCTCATGGGGCGGGATGTAGCACAGTGGATCAGTCCCCATTGGTGGGCCCATTGGATTGTTGATCTCATGGGGCGGGATGTAGCCTAGTGGATCAGTCCCCATTGGTGGACCCATTGGGCTATTGTTCTCATGGGGCGGGATGTAGCACAGTGGATCAGTCCCCATTGGTGGACCCATTGGATTGTTGTTCTCATGGGGCGGGATGTAGCACAGTGGATCAGTCCCCATTGGTGGACCCATTGGGCTATTGTTCTCATGGGGCGGGATGTAGCACAGTGGATCAGTCCCCATTGGTGGACCCATTGGGCTATTGTTCTCATGGGGCGGGATGTAGCACAGTGGATCAGTCCCCATTGGTGGACCCATTGGATTGTTGTTCTCATGGGGCGGGATGTAGCACAGTGGATCAGTCCCCATTGGTGGACCCATTGGGCTATTGTTCTCATGGGGCGGGATGTAGCACAGGATCAGTCCCCATTGGATTGTTGTTCTCATGGGGTGGGATGTAGCACAGTGGATCAGTCCCCATTGGTGGACCCATTGGATTGTTGTTCTCATGGGGCGGGATGTAGCACAGTGGATCAGTCCCCATTGGTGGACCCATTGGGCTATTGTTCTCATGGGGCGGGATGTAGCACAGTGGATCAGTCCCCATTGGTGGACCCATTGGATTGTTGTTCTCATGGGGCGGGATGTAGCACAGTGGATCAGTCCCCATTGGTGGGCCCATTGGATTGTTGATCTCATGGGGCGGGATGTAGCCTAGTGGATCAGTCCCCATTGGTGGACCCATTGGGCTATTGTTCTCATGGGGCGGGATGTAGCACAGTGGATCAGTCCCCATTGGTGGACCCATTGGGCTATTGTTCTCATGGGGCGGGATGTAGCACAGTGGATCACTCCCCATTGGTGGGCCTGTTGGGTTATTGTTCTCATGGGGCGGGATGTAGCACAGTGGATCAGTCCCCATTGGTGGACCCATTGGGCTATTGTTCTCATGGGGCGGGATGTAGCACAGTGGATCAGTCCCCATTGGTGGGCCCATTGGATTGTTGTTCTCATGGGGCGGGATGTAGCACAGTGGATCAGTCCCCATTGGTGGACCCATTGGGCTATTGTTCTCATGGGGCGGGATGTAGCACAGTGGATCAGTCCCCATTGGTGGACCCATTGGATTGTTGTTCTCATGGGGCGGGATGTAGCACAGTGGATCAGTCCCCATTGGTGGACCCATTGGGCTATTGTTCTCATGGGGCGGGATGTAGCACAGTGGATCAGTCCCCATTGGTGGACCCATTGGATTGTTGTTCTCATGGGGCGGGATGTAGCACAGTGGATCAGTCCCCATTGGTGGACCCATTGGGCTATTGTTCTCATGGGGCGGGATGTAGCACAGTGGATCAGTCCCCATTGGTGGACCCATTGGGCTATTGTTCTCATGGGGCAGGATGTAGCACAGTGGATCAGTCCCCATTGGTGGACCCATTGGGCTATTGTTCTCATGGGGCGGGATGTAGCACAGTGGATCAGTCCCCATTGGTGGACCCATTGGATTGTTGTTCTCATGGGGCGGGATATAGCACAGTGGATCAGTCCCCATTGGTGGACCCATTGGGCTATTGTTCTCATGGGGCGGGATGTAGCACAGGATCAGTCCCCATTGGATTGTTGTTCTCATGGGGTGGGATGTAGCACAGTGGATCAGTCCCCATTGGTGGACCCATTGTATTGTTGTTCTCATGGGGCGGGATGTAGCACAGTGGATCAGTCCCCATTGGTGGGCCTGTTGGGTTATAGTTCTCATGGGGCGGGATGTAGCACAGTGGATCAGTCCCCATTGGGCTATTGTTCTCATGGGGCGGGATGTAGCACAGTGGATCAGTCCCCATTGGTGGACCCATTGGATTGTTGTTCTCATGGGGCGGGATGTAGCACAGTGGATCAGTCCCCATTGGTGGGCCCATTGGATTGTTGATCTCATGGGGCGGGATGTAGCCTAGTGGATCAGTCCCCATTGGTGGACCCATTGGGCTATTGTTCTCATGGGGCGGGATGTAGCACAGTGGATCAGTCCCCATTGGTGGACCCATTGGGCTATTGTTCTCATGGGGCGGGATGTAGCACAGTGGATCACTCCCCATTGGTGGGCCTGTTGGGTTATTGTTCTCATGGGGCGGGATGTAGCACAGTGGATCAGTCCCCATTGGTGGACCCATTGGGCTATTGTTCTCATGGGGCGGGATGTAGCACAGTGGATCAGTCCCCATTGGTGGACCCATTGGATTGTTGTTCTCATGGGGCGGGATGTAGCACAGTGGATCAGTCCCCATTGGTGGGCCCATTGGATTGTTGTTCTCATGGGGCGGGATGTAGCACAGTGGATCAGTCCCCATTGGTGGACCCATTGGGCTATTGTTCTCATGGGGCGGGATGTAGCACAGTGGATCAGTCCCCATTGGTGGGCCCATTGGATTGTTGATCTCATGGGGCGGGATGTAGCACAGTGGATCAGTCCCCATTGGTGGACTCATTGGGCTATTGTTCTCATG
Organism: Gigantopelta aegis; assembly: GCF_016097555.1. NCBI lineage: Eukaryota > Metazoa > Mollusca > Gastropoda > Neomphalida > Peltospiridae > Gigantopelta > Gigantopelta aegis. Next base: position 26,400,366 of record NC_054706.1, read on the forward strand.
GGGCGGGATGTAGCACAGTGGATCAGTCCCCATTGGTGGACCCATTGGGCTATTGTTCTCATGGGGCAGGATGTAGCACAGTGGATCAGTCCCCATTGGTGGACCCATTGGGCTATTGTTCTCATGGGGCGGGATGTAGCACAGTGGATCAGTCCCCATTGGTGGACCCATTGGATTGTTGTTCTCATGGGGCGGGATGTAGCACAGTGGATCAGTCCCCATTGGTGGGCCTGTTGGGTTATTGTTCTCATGGGGCGGGATGTAGCACAGTGGATCAGTCCCCATTGGTGGACCCATTGGATTGTTGTTCTCATGGGGCGGGATGTAGCACAGTGGATCAGTCCCCATTGGTGGGCCCATTGGATTGTTGTTCTCATGGGGCGGGATGTAGCACAGTGGATCAGTCCCCATTGGTGGACCCATTGGATTGTTGTTCTCATGGGGCGGGATGTAGCACAGTGGATCAGTCCCCATTGGTGGGCCTGTTGGGTTATTGTTCTCATGGGGCGGGATGTAGCACAGTGGATCAGTCCCCATTGGTGGACCCATTGGGCTATTGTTCTCATGGGGCGGGATGTAGCACAGTGGATCAGTCCCCATTGGATTGTTGTTCTCATGGGGCGGGATGTAGCACAGTGGATCAGTCCCCATTGGTGGACCCATTGGGCTATTGTTCTCATGGGGCGGGATGTAGCACAGTGGATCAGTCCCCATTGGGCTATTGTTCTCATGGGGAGGGATGTAGCACAGTGGATCAGTCCCCATTGGTGGACCCATTGGATTGTTGTTCTCATGGGGTGGGATGTAGCACAGTGGATCAGTCCCCATTGGTCGGCCTGTTGGGCTATTGTTCTCATGGGGCGGGATGTAGCACAGTGGATCAGTCCCCATTGGTGGACCCATTGGATTGTTGTTCTCATGGGGCGGGATGTAGCACAGTGGATCAGTCCCCATTGGATTGTTGTTCTCATGGGGCGGGATGTAGCACAGTGGATCAGTCCCCATTGGGCTATTGTTCTCATGGGGCGGGATGTAGCACAGTGGATCAGTCCCCATTGGTGGACCCATTGGATTGTTGTTCTCATGGGGTGGGATGTAGCACAGTGGATCAGTCCCCATTGGTCGGCCTGTTGGGCTATTGTTCTCATGGGGCGGGATGTAGCACAGTGGATCAGTCCCCATTGGTGGACCCATTGGATTGTTGTTCTCATGGGGCGGGATGTAGCACAGTGGATCAGTCCCCATTGGTGGACCCATTGGGCTATTGTTCTCATGGGGCGGGATGTAGCACAGTGGATCAGTCCCCATTGGTGGACCCATTGGATTGTTGTTCTCATGGGGTGGGATGTAGCACAGTGGATCAGTCCCCATTGGTCGGCCTGTTGGGCTATTGTTCTCATGGGGCGGGATGTAGCACAGTGGATCAGTCCCCATTGGTGGACCCATTGGATTGTTGTTCTCATGGGGCGGGATGTAGCACAGTGGATCAGTCCCCATTGGTGGACCCATTGGGCTATTGTTCTCATGGGGCGGGATGTAGCACAGTGGATCAGTCCCCATTGGATTGTTGTTCTCATGGGGCGGGATGTAGCACAGTGGATCAGTCCCCATTGGGCTATTGTTCTCATGGGGCGGGATGTAGCACAGTGGATCAGTCCCCATTGGTGGGCCTGTTGGGTTATTGTTCTCATGGGGCGGGATGTAGCACAGTGGATCAGTCCCCATTGGTGGACCCATTGGATTGTTGTTCTCATGGGGCGGGATGTAGCACAGTGGATCAGTCCCCATTGGTGGAGCCATTGGATTAAATTTGACAAAAAATTGTTTCTGACGCCATATAACTGTAAATAAAATGTGTTAAGTGCGTCATTAAATAAAACATTTCCTTCCTTCCTGACACGGTAAAATACCCTCAACAATAGACTAAAACTAGATTCCATTACTTCTCGGACATTACTTCTCGGATGTATGTGCGTTTTCAAAAATATGCATTCCCAGTCTGGAGCTCCACGCGGTAAGACATGTTTGTTTCGCTTGTGTACACTGCACGTGCTTTCGTGTGCTCGACTTGGGGATCCTTCATTTCGTTGTTTTTGTCAGTGAAATGAAGTTTTCTACTGGGATGTATGCGACCATTGGAACTGACTAAACGCTGGAACGCTTCTCGTTTCGACAGTCTGAACCACCAGGTTGGATTCTTTTTTAGCAAGATTCCTTGCCTCCACGTCATTTCTCCATCGGACTGATGACTAGTTTTTTTAGTGACTCGTATGACGGCCATTCTGCAGAATGCCACGGTTGTTCGCATTTAGTCTCTACATGTCCGAGCCTGTCCTAGCAGCACTGGAAGATTGACCGCCCGACTCTAAGAAGAAATAGGAAGCGGGGTCGGCCCTTACTACTCTTTTTCTAGACTTTACCTTGCTTTATAGTGATACCATCTCGTATCCTCCGGAGTTGGGCCCGTCCGCACCACTATACCAACCCATGACGACTGGACTAGTCCGATACTCTCTCTCGTTCAGACGGATTCGGCTTCTCAAGATCTGTATTTCAGCACAGCACTATACCTTCAACGTCTGTCGACTGTCCATCTAGGGGTTTTCTTGACGGGGTGCCACCCATCTCGTACCTACAAGCTGTGCACCCAAACAGCCTTAACGAGGCCACTCACGTGGACATATCGATCGGACTTTAAACTTTTAGATCTGCTTTCAAAATATTTTGCGAAATTACTCTTTTTTAAAAAATATTAAATAGTCCGATCCTCTCTTCTTTCTCTGATTTAATTTTGGACTGACCTTCTAAAATGCTCCAGATTATATAAATATTCGGCCGAGCAGTCAATTCTTTTTATTTTTGGCTTGTAACTTTTATCTTTTTTTTATTTATTCTATTAACCTTTTTACTAATTGCTATTTTCAAAATTCTGCCCATTTTCAACTCATACCCTCCTCCCCCCCCCCCCACCCATCCCGAGTCAGGCCACCGATCTTATCAGAGGTTGGACTCGGGATGGGCGTGTTCGAAACCCTAGTGGTATATGGACACGTTAAACTAGTTATCATCATCATCATCATAAAAAATATGAAAAATGCATTTTGATATTAAAAACACCAGGATGACCAGAAACACTTCGGATGTATGGAAATGGATAATCTACACCATAAAATATAAGTAAAGTATGATTTTAGTTATCAAAAATAGTGAAAAAATATGCCTTTTAAAGGGACATTCCCGAGTTTGCTGCATTGTAAGATGTTTCCGACTAATAAAATATTTCTACGATTAAACTTACATATTAAATATATTTTCTTGTTTAGAATATCAGTGTCTGTATATTCAATGTGTTTCTGGTCATCTTAATATTTGTAAGAAGTCCAAACTGGATTTGTCTTAAAATAATTTCGTACGTACGAAAAAAAATATTTTAGGAAATAAAATGAAATTTAACCTTGTACATGTACAAATAATAGAACGATCAGAAACACGTTTAATATACAGCCACTAATATTTTATGCAGAAAAAATATATTTGATATGTAATTACAATTGTTAAAAAGTCTGTTAGTCAATAACATCTTAAAAATTGCAGCAAACTCAAGAATGTCCCTTTAAGAGTTGGTGTTTAAAAACTAGTCTGTATATGCCGTATTGTCGTAGATGTTACTCTACTGCCTGGAACCATCTGTTCACCTGCAAGCACTTGGCTTCTTTTACAATTCATTTTAATTTTATTTTCATGCTTACATTCAATTATGGTTCAAGCACACTATCCGGGGAACACACCTCTAACATCTATCCAGAATGGGTTAATGGTTGGTTGTTAATGAGAGAGGTTTGTATCGTAGGTTTGAACTCAATGAGTCATTAAAACTGGGTGGGAATATTTTAATCAATAAATCCATTCAAGATTCCACTACTACATATATAACTTTAATTTACCATACTCTTTACCCACACCTAGCTTACAGGTTAAATTTCGCATCTCTCTCTCTCTCCCTCCTCCCTCCCCAGTACTTAAAAAAGAAAGAAAGAAATGCTTTATTTAACGACGCACTCAACACTTTTTATTTACGGTTATATGGCGTTAGACATATGGTTACGGACCACACAGATTGTGAGAGGAAACCCGCTGTCGCCACTTCATGGGCTACTCTTTCCGATTAGCAGCAAGGGATCTTTTATTTGTGCTTTCCACAGGCAGGATAGCACAAACCATGGCCTTTATTGAACCAGTTATGGATCACTGGTCGGTGCAAGTGGTTTACACCTACCCATTGAGCCGTGTGGAGCACTCACTCTGGGTTTGGAGTCGGTATCTGGATTAAAAATCCCATACCTCAACTGGGATCCGAACCCAGTACCTACCAGCCTGTAGACCGATGGCCTAACCATGCCGCCATCGAGGCTGGTCGGTACTTAAATGTCCAATGGCTTAACCATTACACCACCAAAGCCGGTCTTCCATTTAGGAGCAAGGTGTCTCTGTCCATGTGAGAAAGTGCAAACAGAAAAAAAAACATTACTATTCAGTGACAACAGTAGCAGCAAAGCAGCAGCAGACTTTTCTTTTGTAGTGTTGTAATTTTAATGTTAGAAACATAATTATAGCTGCTGAATGAACAATGTGCCTCGGTGTTATTAAACAGTAAATACTTTCACAGTCATTGTGTAAACGGGATCATGTCACGGTTCCCTCAGCTCTATGTTCTCTCAGTTAACCCTAACCTTAACCCTGAGGAAGGAAGGAAGGAAGGAAATGTTTTATTTAACAACACACTCAAACACATTTTATTTACTGGTATATGGTATCAGACATATGGTTAAAGACCACACAGATATTGAGATAGGAAACCTGCTGTTGCCACTTCATGGGCTACTGTTTTCGATTAGCAGCAAGGGATCTCTTATATGCACCATCCCACAGACAGGATAGTACATACCACAGCCTTTGTTACACCAGTTGTGGAGCACTGGCTGGAACAAGAAATAGCACAATGGGTCCACCAACGGGTATCAATCCTAGACAGACTGCGCATCAAGCGAGCGCTCTACCACTGGGCTATGTTCCGCCCCCTAACCCTGAGGGAACATAGAGTTGACCCTGTGTGAACTAGGATGGTACACCGACAGCCAAGGTCAGAACTAGATAAACAAAAGTTGTACTACATTAATTAATCCACATAACCTTCCCACAGATCAATCTGTGCATTGTGGTGCATATCACATTGCCAACAAATATAAAATACAATAACCACAAGATGTAAACAAGCAAAAAGTTTATTTAAATCTAATATAGATTATTTAATATAAATTAAAGTATACTGTAAATCATGAAATTAAAGCGAGCAAGTAATTAATGCGAAAAATGCGGCGAACACATCGACGCAATAATAACTTGATGCATTTTGTTTAGTCTCATTCCCAATACAAAAAATGTGCAGGATTTTACTATAATACTTCTAAATAAAATAAACTTTTATAATATAAAGATGAAACAAAATACAAAAACAATTTTTGTTAAAGTTCTTTTTGTGAATACTTCAAGAATCTTTCTTTCTTTTCGATGTTGCCATTCTATTCTCACTTTCCTGGAATATCATAGCGGTTATATAATACAGTGATGTTCCAAATGTTGTGTTTTTAAAAAGCTCATTTTGCGATATGAGTATTTTTCAAATTTTCTTACCTTCTGGATTACTGTATACATTTAAACTGTTTTGAACATTTGTAAAATTATAATCAACAAATTTTATTACTAAATATATTCCTTTAAAAATGAAACAGTAGAAAATTATATAACCGCAACCAACAATCTTGCAATATTGTTGCAATATATCGCATTTGTTAACGTCTATTACTGTGCTGCGCATCAAGTGTATAAAATCAGTCTAAAACATATGTTAGAATAATATGTCTGCGTTTGCGTGAAATATTGTGCCCTGTAATAGCGACCCGTTTACCTTTTATTCCTACTGGTGGATTAATTAGAAGCAATCACCACACAAAAGTGCTAGGCATACCCTTAACAATAAGGTGTAGTTATACTAATTACACTACTTTAAGTAATTAGGGCTTCCTGGTCGACCCACCATGCGATTAGCTTCAGATTATGTAGTAGCTGTCAAAACAACTACTGACTTCTTTTAACATGAAAGATGAAGCCCAAACAATATAATAACAACACAACTGTGGTTTTTATGTGATGTGGACTTTTGCCCGACCCATTAATAAAAATACGCATTTTTGTTCACTTATGTACGGACGCAATAATATCATGACGTATTAATTACATGATTTACAATATTCAATTTCTAGCAGATCGGTTTGTTTTTATTTTTTCCTGGACACATATGAATAGTCTAATATTGCACTGTAAGCCTCAGCGGGTAGTGGTGGTTCATCCGAACCCCTGCCCCCCCCCCCCCCCCCTTTGCTTACTCTCATAATAATAGCTCCACTAAAGCTAGAAAGATTTATTGTAGGTGTCAAATTATGAAAACATTAAGTCAGGTGCACATGTCTATACTGTGGCAAACCACGTTTATAGACATACTACCTTGGAAAATATATTGCAAAAAATAGAGAAGAAAATTTGCTTGAGCATTTAATTACAACAATCCATTCATAAACACTTTACCTACAAACTAATTTAATCAAAATATAGTCCAACATAAGCAACTACATAAACATTAACAACTTGACCATAAATATAAAGTTGAAAATATTTTTAAAACTATGATTCAACATGGTATGGCAACTTGGCAAATAAATAATTCAATAGAATTCTGAAAAAAAAACATAAGTGATGACATCAAGACATACTTATAATCGGTCCCATCCTCCTACAAAACTGTTTTTGTAAATAATTTCAGTTTTATTTGATGTAAGAAGAAAAGTGTTTTAGAAATAAGAGAAAATACTATTTTTGTGTCCAATTTAGAAAACAATCAGCTCAGAAATAAATAACTTGTAGTAAATTCCATAGCATAAAAAAGGGCATTCCCCTTGGGATGGACTATAGAAATAGTCTAGCCCTAGGTCAGGCAAATTTATCTAGCATCGTGCAAAAGTTGGCTAATTTAGTCCTGTGGGCAAGAATACATGAATAAAGGTCCCATGATCCTACAGTTACCTTTCGATCAACCAAGTCAAATCAACCAATTGGCTCCATTTTCAATTTTGATGAACCATTCTAAGTTATGTGTAAAACTTACCTTCAAGAAATTACGCAACATTTTCTATTTGGCTTTAATCCTACGGGATATTTGCAAATTTAATAGCACCAAAACCAACCCTCGCATATTACCGACCCTGGTCGGGCTGCTTGTGCTCACTTGTACATAACAGCTCGGGTGACTCCCCTAGCACCCATCCCAACCCCTTTCCTGTTTTCGATTTCGATTAACCATTCTAAATTATGCATCAAAATTACCTTCAAGAAATTATGCTACATTTTCTATATGACTTTAATCCTATGGGACATTGCAAATTCACTAATACCAAAATTAACCCTCGCCCCCACTATCGACTCTGGTCGGGCTGTTTGTGCTCCCTTGAACATGCCAGTGCAGGCAACCTCCCTAACACCCATCTCAAACCTTTTTCCTGTCCTAAACAGAGGAGCCGGCGAAAGTCTAACACCTGCACCCATGACAGCCGTGTGCTAAACAGCTTGTTCTGAATGTGCACATTAAAACCTGTGACCTAACCTGACACTTAGCAATTTTCTAACATAATGGTTCACCATGCAACCAACTTGCAGTTTGCATGAATTTAAGACTGTACAACTGAAAAGTGAACAGAATAGCCGTAACAGTGTTATAAAATATTGTGCTCTACATTTTGAATTCTCTGAGGTCAGCACTTTGTTTGCATGCACCAATTTGTTTTTCTTTACAGTGTCATATTCTGCAGGCCTTGGGTTACTTTATTTTTATGGCATGTGCTAAAGGACTGAATAAGTAAATCAAGAGTTAAGACTCAGTTTGAAGCATCCTTGTATTGTCCATCCTTTAACAGTGCAAAACTTTAATGAATACAATAATTCACTTCTGTATTTGGTCATTCAGAAACAACACTTTAGATGAAGGCACAGAAGCAGATCTTCATTTTACTTCTTGCCTGAAAAGGAAGAAAAAGAAACTAAGATATTTGAGAATTTAATGTCTTTGTGTTTTCAGTCCCACTCAAAACCCCACTGATTCTAACACTTGTCACTGAAAGCTACTTAATAAAGGTGTAAACAATTAGGCTTTCTGCCAGAAAAAAACTTGAGAGTACTGAAAAACAAAAGAGACTATAAGCAGGGCTTCTAGAATTTTTATAAAATTCACTAGTCGTGGGATCAGTGATATTAAAAATGTACTAGCCACAATTAAAAATTCACTAGCCCTACTTTACTTTAAGTTAATAAACTTTTATTAAATAATAGTAATAATCAAATATGTCACCTAAAAAGGGAGATGGAGCTTAAAAACACTAACACTGGGGGGATGGAGTGGGGAAAGGATATTCATATTTACAAAATAGACAACTGCAACATTTGACAATAAAATTCACTAGCTGTCGGACATGGCAATAGTATTTATTTACTAGCCCAACATTGTATATCGCTAGCCATGGGAGTGGGGCTACCATAATCTAGAAGCTCTGCCATAAGTGTCCCTACTAGGTGGTTATGGGTTTAAACTCTTTTAATATTCAACACTGCATTTCATTTACTTTGACAAATTTTAAACAGCAGTTCTCTTACTATTAACCTTTCTGAAAATCATTTTAAATATTCCATTAATTTCCAAGATTTTAGGGCACGTAATTTGACCCTATGTACCCTCTTGGCACAAACCCTGACAATCTAATATCTAGAAATGTATTTAAAACATTTCTAATACATGTACATGTACTAGAAAGTCTGAAAACATTTCCAAATTTGTCTTAAAATAAAAAATAAAATTGGAGAAAGATTAAATAAATGACAGCTCCAAACTGCCTTGACACCTGCACATCAGTGACAGACGCCAGTTTGTGGTGCCAAATCAATACGCTCTGTTCAGCATCTAAACTAGAGCCCCTGTTCAAACATCCTTGTGATATATTTGTTAAAATACATAATATCCAATTATGCAATTTCATATAATATAAAGAAATTTTTATTCTCTTTTCATTCTGCCAAAAAGCAAGTAATATGTTTACACTATACTGACAACCTAAATTAAAAAAGGGCAATATAATATACATCTGTATTCTTCTAATGATATAAAGACTAATGTGTATCTTTTAAAATACTATAAATCTTACACTAAACACACTAAAATAATTAAAAATCCATTACATTCATTACAACATAACGTCATCCCACTGGTTCAGACGTAGCAACAGGAGTTTGTTCATTTCTCAATGAACATAAAAATTACGTTGTCATATCTGATGATATGGGCAAGTTGTCTTATTGAGTGTTCTTGTTTATGGACCAAAAATAATTCAAAATAAAGTATGAAGTTTTAGTGTTATTATTAGCTAGTGTGATTAAAATTTAATTATAGGTATTGTCTGTTATTTTTTTTACATTCATCTTGGTATGAACCAAAATAATAATCCACAAACTTATGTGAGAACGGCTTTGCCAATTCACACAGTTTGCAGATGATTTTTTTTTTTTTACCCCGATGAATGTAAAAGAAATAACAGACATTCCGTAACTGATTCTTTAACTTCATTTAAAGCTGGCTGTATACATTTTATATTTAAACCCCAAAGCATGACCTACATACCAAGTTTGAGCCATTTTGGGAGTTTGCCTGAGGTCTGTGATTTGCTGGTGTGTTGCTCGGTCTCTGTGTGTTTTTGTGGTCGTGAGGAATCTGGTTCACCTGCTTCATTGTTACACGGAAGACTGAAATATATAACACATGCACTGTACATCATCAAGGTTTCTCTACCAAGAAGTCAATCCTAAAAATAATAATGATCATTCACGTTTTAGTTTACTTGATACATATCACTGTTTTTGTAGTTTTGATTTATTTATCATTGGCTCTTTTAAGTCAAATGTTTGATAATTCTGACACAAAGCCTTCAGACAGGAAACCCACTACATTTTTCCCATTAGAAGCAATTAATAAATTATTTACAGACGTCCAGCAAATTTATTACATAAGACAACAATTACTTTGTACATGTATTGAAAGCTTAATTTTTTTAATTCTGCAATAAGGTGCATATAGGGTGTATTTGTTATCGAAGAGTAGGAGGTTATACAGGCACGGATGCAGGATTTCTGAAAGGGGGGGGGGGGGGGGGGTGTCCAAATGTGATGACTGATCTCTCCTTTTACACAGCACGTCTCTTACAGCATTTAGAACAGTTAATATAATCAAGTTTTCCCTTAAAGGATATGGTCGGTTTTCAAAAGGGGGGAGAGGAGGGTCCGGACCCCCTGGACACCCCCCTGGATCAGCCACTGTTATATGACAAAAATATAATAGGCTATGTCCACTGAGTGCAGTAAAGTATTTTTAAAACTGTCTGCACAAAAAGAAGGCTCACAACATGGATTATTTTCTTTTCATGAATACTTAACCCAACTACTGGCGTAAGATAGATTTACAGAATTTCAGTCACATATGTTGTTTTCGCTTCCTATTTATTGCATGAGCTTATTTTTCACAAGAATATATATCATAAGACTGTGAGAATAAATACCACAATCTTGTGTAATGTTTCCATTAGCAGCAAATGATCTTTTATATGCATTTCCCATAAACTCGACAGCACATACCACAGCCTTTCATTCATATACCAGTCCTGAGGCACTTCATTCATTTCAACTTATTTTCGTGCTTATATCCAATTAAGGTTCAAGCACGCTGTCCTGGGCATACACCTCAGCTATCTGGGCTGTCTGTCTAGGACAGTGGATTAGTTGTTAGTTGGTTAGTGGTTCCTGAGGCACTGACTGGGATGTGAAAAATCCAGTGGTTCCATTGAGGGGGTTTGATCCTATGATCCAAGCATTTTTACAACCAGGCAAATGACACTTTATACACCGTGACCAGGGTGCGACAAATCCACTAACCCTCAGTCCTGGCTAGTAAGTATATTTTTGGTCAGTCCTAGTGGAAATTATCAACTGTAAACTGAGGCTTCTGTGAGGTCTAGTGACTTCTCAAACATTTGTGGAACACTGTTTAACGGGACAGACAGACACTAGTTTCAACACATAAAAATTAACACTAAGTTTAGTTAATCTACAAACCTGTAACACGTTTGGATAAAGTTACAATGGAGAGAAACATGAGTCTGTGACTTTGAAATGGTGAAATACCCTCTGAACATAGACTAAAACTCGACTCCATAGCTGTTACTTCTCAGATGCACGTGCGTTTGTAAAAATATGAGAAATGCATTTTGTGATATTAAATACACCAGGATGACCAAAAACACTTCAAAAGTACGGAATTGATAATCTAAATCATAAAATCTAAGTAAAGTTTGATTTCAGTTATAAAAAATGGCTATAATAGTCCAAAAGATGCCGTAGTGTTTAAAAGCTAGGGTATGTCCCTTTAAACTATACCTGCTGAAAGCCACGTCTTCTGCACATGATCTTGATGAAATCTCAGATAGCGTCAACTTGGACAGGTGATGATCTGTGGACAGAAGACAATAATCACTATGAGCCAAGTTTACAAAGCCTGTTTTAGCCTTATATGCGTGTATCTACATGCATTTACAATGCTTAAACACCTGGAGCCGAATTTACCAATCAATCAATCAATGAAATATTTACATGCTCCTATACCACGAAGGTTTCGAGCATGTCTATCCCAGGTTCGGCCACCGGATGCCAGTAGTCCAACCTGGGACAGAACAATTACTAGGGCAATTTTGATATTTAAACAAACAGACTCACACGCGTGTATCTACATACATTTACAATGCTTAAACACCTGGGGCCGAATTTACCAAGCCTGTTTTAGACTCACACGCGTGTATCTACATACATTTACAATGCTTAAACACCTGGGGCCGAATTTACCAAGCCTGTTTTAGACTCACACGCGTGTATCTACATACATTTACAATGCTTAAACACCTGGGGCCGAATTTACCAAGCCTGTTTTAGACTCACACGCGTGTATTTACATACATTTACAATGCTTAAACACCTGGGGCCGAATTTACCAAGCCTGTTTTAGACTCACACGCGTGTATCTACATACATTTACAATGCTTAAACACCTGGGGCCGAATTTACCAAGCCTGTTTTAGACTCACAGGCGTGTATCTACATACATTTACAATGCTTAAACACCTGGGGCCAAATTTACCAAGCCTGTTTTAGACTCACACGCGTGTATTTACATACATTTACAATGCTTAAACACCTGGGGCCGAATTTACCAAGCCTGTTTTAGACTCACACGTGTGTGTACATGTAACTGCATACATTTACAATATTTAATCACCTGTGTTTAAGAAAAACAGGTTTCATAAATTCGGACTATTGGTTTTGTTTTTAATTGACAAAGCCTGTTTTAGACTTACACGCGTGTATCTGCATACATTTACAATGCTTAACCATCTGCATTTAAGAAAAAACAGGCTTCGTAAATTCTACCTATTGGTTTTGTTTTTAATTTACAAAGCTAGTTTTAGACTTACACGCATGTAACTACATACATTTACAATGCTTAACCACCTGCGTTTAAGAAAAACAGGCTTCGTAAATTCTACCTATTGGTTTTGTTTTTAATTTACAAAGCTAGTTTTAGACTTACACGCATGTAACTACATACATTTACAATGCTTAACCACCTGCGTTTAAGAAAAACAGGCTTCGTAAATTCTACCTATTGGTTTTGTTTTTAATTTACAAAGCTAGTTTTAGACTTACACGCATGTAACTACATACATTTACAATGCTTAACCACCTGCGTTTAAGAAAAACAGGCTTCGTAAATTCTACCTATTGGTTTTGTTTTTAATTTACAAAGCTAGTTTTAGACTTACACGCATGTAACTACATACATTTACAATGCTTAACCACCTGCGTTTAAGAAAAACAGGCTTCGTAAATTCTACCTATTGGTTTTGTTTTTAATTTACAAAGCTAGTTTTAAACTTACACGCATGTAACTACATACATTTACAATGCTTAACCACCTGCGTTTAAGAAAAACAGGCTTCGTAAATTCGGCCCAATAAGTATAACATATTCATGAAAAGAAAAACAGTTATACTATATAAGTCTCACGCAGCCCATGGCTAAATTAGCCAATTGCTAATCTTTAAACAAATTGGCTACAAACTTTAGTATTTGGCTATTAAATGTTTTGTTTAAATTAGCCACTTTTGAATAATTTTCAAAGAAGTACTCTACATTATACATATTTGAAAATTAAAACTAAATTATTGTAAACCCTGCACAGCAAGATGTGATATACCAGTAACAAATCTTAAAACAAATTATAACCACATGATGCACCATGCTAAATATCTGATTCACAATTATTTTTCACAAATATTATTTGTTTTTACTTGTTTGTGATAGACGCATACAAACAAAATCAATGGTTCATACATACCTTTTTGTATTTCAGAACCAAAGTACATTAGCGTAGCGGGAACCAGTCTAGCCTGGAAAGTAAGTAGCGATATAAGGTGTAATTAGTGGGCTTCTCACTTGTCATATTTTATAAAATAATATAACCATTCAGGTTGCAAATTTAGCTTTCGAATATTTGGTCGGAAGCCTAAGATTATAAGATGGAATCCCAAAAGATCTATATTAAATCATGTTTATTATTCTGGCGGAATCCTATAAAGAAATCCCTAAATTTAATGCCTAATCTCAGCAAATAAGTACATTGTTTTCTAAATTACAAATATTTTTGATTAAATATTAACAAACGCTAACGCTAATAACAACCACAACAACAACAATACAGAACACATGCATGTGAATGAACAAATGACCCTGACATTGTCAACACGCTGCATTTTTAAAATACTAATACCACAGTCCTACAATATAAATGTTTGATGTTAAAGTTTGTTACATAATTGTACACACAGATTTGTTTAATTAAACAATTCAAATTGCTTTTAGTATGCAACATTTAGTTTTGGCAAATTTTGTTTGTGACATTGGGACTTTAAGAAAAACAATGCTTATAATGAGGGAACATTTTGTTTTCTAAATTTTTATTAGTGGCATGTCTGGTCAAGTAAAATTGATTAGCAACTGTTTACAGTTTTAAAATTGTGAAGGGCAATTCCATATTGGACAGGACTTGATGCCAAAAAATAATCTTGATAATTGAATGAAATAAATGATTGAAATCTATAGATTAATTACCCAATTTAACTAACAACAATAGTTTTCCCTAAAACAATTTTTCTTTTTGTACTTCACGCCACTGGCAAACATTTCATATTTTAAGGTTAAAAGTTGACAAAAATATGGGTAAATTAGCCCTGTCTATATTCCCTGAATGTAAAGCAATATTCTGCATATTTCATTAGATTTGTAATGTCACTACTCTTGATTCTCAAACACCAAATAGTTAGAAACAGTCAACAAAAAGCATAGACTGAAATATAATTCATAGAAAAATGTTTTGCCACTGTAACATCAACCATTCATAATTTTCTTGCTACTTGCTAAGGCAAACCTTAAAAAGATCCCATCAGTCCTTGATATTATATGAATGTAGCGTGAGAGTGGAATAAAATTGGTAACGTCAGTCACATGTAACGTCAGTCACGGGAAAACAGGAGCTGTAACGTCAGTCACTTTTCAACCAGTGAGCTATAACTAGGTCTTACTGAATTCTTTCTACATATCTTTAACCCTTTCCCTAGATTTCCTCACATTTTAACTTAAACTTAATAAAAAGCATACACTATTGGTTCAAACAACGAGTAAACAAACTGAAATAGTAAAAAAACTTCAGCAAAAATAGCCACCAAAAGTCGCCATTCACACTGTTTCTTCTTCTCCAGTTAAGCTAAACTATTGGGCAATAGATTGACCTCCCCCCCCCCCCCCCATAGGAGGCCTATTGTATTCTAAATAAGGTAAAACTTTCCTTATACATGAATGTTCATGGTTTTTCTCCCACAATGCACAGTACTTTCTGATATCAGCAATTGAAGCAAAGAAACTAATGCTTCTTCCTTCGAGGCAGCAAAGGATATGCCAAGCGTAATAGTTACAGAACTGTCGACAACAGACATTGAATGGCGTAATAATTCCCTCAAGTTGAATGAGGTGTTTGCTGATGCCCGGGCCATCAAAGGTATAGCTCGGTTCCACCACCTGTGTGTTAAACAGGGCAGGTTGAGACATTCACTCTCGACTAGTGATGTTGCCAATTCTTCCAAGAAGACAGATGTTGCCGATTCTTCCAACAAGACAGATGTGATCGAAATACCTGCTCAACATCTGAAGTGATGGAGGCACCAATTGCAATAGATGATTGGTGGGCTGTCGAATACGATGGTGAACTCTTCCCTGGAGTAGTCAAGAATATTCAGAACAATAACTTTGAGGTCTCTGTTATGAAAAAAGTTGGTGCCTCATGGCAATGGCCATCCAAGGAGGATCAAATTTTCTATCACAAGTATCAAATAAAGAAGAAGCTGCAACCTCCAGTCATGATCAATGCCAGAAATCACAGGGGTGCCACTTTCCTTGATTTTGATTAATTGGCGAATGGCAGTGGTACATATCATTCACTAGTGAGCAATGTAACTTTGAAAATGTTTTCAATATAGTTTTAACTCAACATGGGAACTAATGCAAGACTTCTAATATGTCCAATGGCATGCCTCTGTTATGAATGAACTGTGTAATACTTACATATATCGAAATTGGTAACACTTTTCCAGTTACTGAATTAATATTCAACTGTAATGTCAGCCACGGTAACATCAGTCACACACTGTCAAGTGACTATTCTGTAATTATACTAATTATTGCACTTATGTTTTCAACTTTTTTGTCATGTTTAACTTTCAGTGTTAAATTGTCTTGTTCCCCAGGATGAAAACTAATGTGTACCATGTTTTAAGTTAAGCTCCGTTTTGAAATTTTCACACCACCATTAGTTGTGCATCTGTAATGAAACTTGCAGCTACCACAAACAAGACAAACCTACTTATTACCTCTAACTTGTTGTAAAAGATGTATGTAATTGAAATGGTGGGCATTTAACCTCATTATATTAGTACAAATCCAATTATAAAACATTGAAGTGTTCTGGACAAACTGTAACGTCAGTCACGCACAATTATGTAATCATTCTTTTAATGTTGTGGTTTTCCAATTTAGTAATGGTTTCTAGAAATGTAGTTTCATGTTGCCATGTTACCTAGGACAGAAACATTTGTTAACATTTCTCGGTTTAAAGACAAATTTAAAATAAAGTTGACATAATTTTTTATTTGGTTTTTTGTGTAACGTCAGTCATGCAAATATTTTTCATCCCCATTCAGCGATACAAAAGAATATGAAAAAAATGTTAATGTCACCAAGTAGACATGGACCCCAGTATGCTTGATGCCAAATATAAAGAACTAGGAGGTAGAGGTTTGATAGCCACACCACTGGATATGACCTCCAACCTCTCTGAATGTAACGTCAGTCATGGTGGAATTGCCCTGTAGCGATGTCTAAAATTTGCGTAGTGAATCGGGACACGATACTGAACAAAATATTCCCTGATAATAATGATCATAATACCTCAACAAGTGTTGACTTTTCATTAAGAACACATTTTGGTGGTGATGTATCTAAACAAAAAATATCAACAGATTAATTATTTTTGTATAACAAACAAAAATATCCACAATTCTAGTGAGATATCCTCTGCAGCAAAAAATTGAATCCATTTACCATGTAAATAAAATACACACCCCACCATATAATTTTAACTTTTACAGTAAAATAAATAAGCTTGTTTTAGTTTTAAAAGATAAATTAAATAATATACATTTTTCAGGACCACTCAAAATGGATGTGTGCATGTTACAAGAAACATAATGTAAGTTTTCAATATAGCAATACTTTAATCTTTTTATACCAATATTTATCATTACTCATGTTTAGATTTGTTTAAACTGATAAATAGCTATGTTATTTGTTTTCAAATGAAACAATTGATGTAAAATATTATTAGATAAAATATTTTAAATGTTTATGACAATCATTGATAGAAAAATATTTTCAATACTTACAAAGATAAAATGTAGAAGATTTTTCTTCAAGGTATTCTTTAACAAACTTGTATATTGCGTGAACTGAAATAAGATGGTAATATAAGGGTTTTTGGGGGGTTTTTTTTTATTCATTGAAAGATTAAAAGGTCAATCAAACATCAACAATGCTGATTTCAGGTCTTGGGGATGTTTTTCTAAATTCATATCATAAATCACTTTTTGAGTATTAGAAATTATCCCAAGTCAAAACAAACTCATTTAGACTTCTCAAAAAGTGCCATTATGGACACATAGTCTACTAAGAACTACAAACTGTGAGTACATACTTTTTAATACATGTTAAAAACAAAATAAACCATCTTATATATATTTTTAATTATAAATTAATTCCTACATATTTTTTATAACAAATACATGGAAACAAAAATTATTAACTTTTGCTTTACTTTCAAAACTGTTCATTTTCTTAACTCCTACAACAGGAAAATCTAAAGTGGCTGCTTCTGACAGATACCTGTTTAACACTGAGAAAATATGATAGGAGGTGAAATGTTTTTTATAGTTATTGAAAACTATGTTGTTTTTATTATTCCCTCATATCTGTAATCCAATAACCTTCAGTATACTGCATGCAAGATATCTCTTCGACACTGCACAAGTTGACACACTCTATACCACAAACACTGCATTCATCAACTCAGATATTATGCTATTTTGTACACCCAGTGGTAAAAAATACTAACAGAGCAAAGACGTTATTTTGTGCACTAAAATGGCTGAGCAACCTCCCCCCCCCAACTTTTCTTTTGGAAAACTAACAAGGAATTTTGAGTTGAAAAGACATTTGTTTAACATATAAAAAGTATTTTATGTATTTGTGAACTTTTAAAAGTGAAAATATGTGAGCAACCATTCTAATATGGTATTTGTCAACAATTAATCCAGTAGTGTAAAGGTTCATCCAGTTATCTTCACTTGACCCCTCAAACAAGAGAATAGAAAAAAAGAAAAAAAACCCAGACTAAGTACTACTTATAGTTCCATATAAAGGTACCATCCCATATACTGCCCTGAGCACTGTGAAACACACCTCTCTCTCTTGGATTAAACAGGCCCTGCAACACAACCCTGTCTGGAAACTGGATGCGGATGACAACTTTGTCGTACTTGGCGTAGTGTTCCTCTAGTCTTGCCTGTCGCATTGCCTGTGTCATCAGAGGAGGATCTATCACATCCGCCCTGTAGTATTCAAATAAATTATGGAAATGATTCTATTATTAATATATGTACACATGTATATGCTGATCTGGGTTCAGGTTTGTAAGGACCAGTTGTACATGTCATGATAAGTATTCGGAATTAGTGATATCAGTAATAATGGATTATGGTTGGCACTGTCGTTATTAAACAATAAAATACACAAAAACTAATTTGAGGAAAAAGTTGTATCACACATGGAGACTCGTATTTTAATTTGCTTGTATCATAAATATTTTATAAGGTGGATAACTTGAAACATTATAGTAGTGACCAAGCCCTGTGCTTATAAAACTTTTAGAATCAGACTCAAAACTAATAAGAGTCTGAGATTTGAATGTCATGACAACGCCATACAAATTGTATGTGTGACGTCATTAAACATGGAGTCTGGACTCTATAAAAGTTTTATAAGCACAGGGCCAGGTTTTTGTTAACACTGCATTCTTTCAGAAAAATTGTTATTATACATGATTGAACAAATATTTTAAAAATGTATTTATTGCATTACAATTGATATAATTATGAAAATTTGACCACTTGCGGACATTAATGCTGCCTGGGTGTACAGTCGGTAGTAAAAGTCAATTTGTGACCGTAAAACCAGCATTAACGTCTGCAAATGGTCAAATACATAGTTATTCCCTGAATCACCACCACACTGACTAGCTAAAGAAAGACAACTGATGTCTACATGTATATATGATTATAGCTCAGAGTACTGTGGACAACTGGGACAAATAAAGTGGAAAATAAAATGAGGACACACATCTTTTTCTGTTGGTCTGCCACCATTTTCTTTATATCTGTTTCAGTCACTTCAAAAAAGTCATCTGGTGGATCTGAAAGTAGAAATAAATTTCTTTAATTCAACTCAAAAGGATAGGAACTCAAGAAAAAAAAGCAGCAGCAAAAACTTTCTGTAAACCAGATTAATACTGAGAGATGTTTTTTCTGCAAATGCACACCTTAGTACAAGCTTATAATGTTTAAATTTCACAAACAACTGTTGATATTTGTAATGAATATCTACAATGAAAATAATGCATACATATACATTTTGCGACTTGAGGTTGGGCATGAATAATATGAAAAATTTACCCAAACATTTTTTCCCCTCGATTAAATCTAAAATTACCAATATCTCAAAGAAATTAATTTTAAGTAATCTGGGCCTGTATTTTGGAAGCAATCTTAGTGCTATGAAATCATAAAATAATTGTAAGCTATGACATCACTATGATATGTGCTCTAGTGAAGCCATAGCCTACGGTGTTTTTACAATTTCTTAGCGTTAAGATTGCTTTGAAAATATGGGTCCTGAATGACAACATGATTGAATCAATTAAAACCAATTCCACCTACCTTGTCCAGAAGCTGAATGTGATACAGGTTCATCCAGGTTATACAACACTGCCTTTCGGCTACATGGCTAAAATAAACAATAAATAGTTGTTGTTTTTATTTTGTCATATTTTTATATCAAAACCCAAAATAGTAAAAAATTATAAAACAAAACCCTCCAAACTCTCCCCCAGTAAACAGATAAAGTTTGTTTTGTTTAATGACACCACTAGAGCACATTGATTTATTAATTAATCATAGGCTATTGGATGTCAAACATATGGTAATTCTGACACGTAACCATCAGAGGAAACCTGCTGCTAGCATGACCACTTTTTATACAGATTAACCACAAAACTTTATGGGGGTTTTTCTGTTTGCATTTGGCCACAAAACAGCACACACAGCATGCTATATGTACAATGTCATGTAATATTCAGAGGAAACTCGCTACATGTTTTCCATTAGCAGCTAGGTTTCTTTTATATGCACTTTCCCATAGACAGGATAGCACATACCACAGCCTTTGATATACCAATCGTGGGGCACTGGCAGGAGTGTGGAAAACCACATGGGTCTGCCATGGGGATTTGATCTTATGACCTGAGCACCCCAGACAAGCACTATACAGATTAAACCCCACTCATCTTTTTCTGAGCTAATTCCATTCCCACCATTACAACAGAATTACATTATAGATTTAAAAAACCTGTTTTAGTGGGGTAAATATAGTATTCAAATGTTGACAACAAAACCAAAATACCTTAAAATGATCTCTCTTTACATCACTGGAACAAAAAAAAAAGAAGAAAAAAAGAAAAAGATTACTAAAAGTACTAATTTAACAAAAGAACCGTTACATTTAATGAATAACAATATTAACACAAAATACAAGTGTTTTAACACATACATCAACATATGAGAAATAGGTCTAAATTCAAAAACTTACTAACAAACAAAAGTTAACACTAAAATTAAAATCTTAATGTACAATTAAATGTGAACAATTCATCTGAAGAAAGCAATATTTGTAAGCAGTTGACCTACCGTATATCTTCGCCTATAAGTCGAAATTTTTTCACCCAAAAATTATTTTATAACTTGGGGGGTCGACTTATAAGAGGGTAAAAAAAATTCACCAAAAAATATTACAGTTTTGGGGATTATTTTACAAGTTTTATTGTTGAAGTATGCCATGTATTTATACTCAAATATGTTAATTTGACACATTTATTTTTTATAACCTATTTTTTTTGGCATTAGAACGGTTTTGGTTATGCGAAAAGGCGTGTGATCTCACTCACATGCCAAGACAACAGTCCACTTAGTTAAATTAACAGTCATCACTAATAGCAAAAATGTAAACAATAATAACTACCTGTTGCCTGAGTTTATTTTGAAATCTGGTCACTGGCATTAATGGTTGTTCAAACAATGTTTTGTTGGTGATTAACTTCATGAATATTACTGAGCTTTAAAATAGACTGATCTCTGCAGTTCACTAGAGCAATAGGGACACACATCATTTGGTACAAAAACCAGTGTACTTTCCAGAGTTATCCTCCTACATGTATTAATATGGCGGCAAAACGTGATACTTTCAGTTTTATCGTAGTGATCTGTTGTCAGTGTTTATAAATAAAGTTGTTGTCTGTGCACAAAACCATCTGTACAGTGCCATACAGTAACAGTCAAACAGCTTTCACTCTCTACTAAGGGAATATTTTGTTTTGATGCTATGTAATAATGATAGTTTGATTGGAATAGTCTGATTATATTGCGATGTACAAAACGTGAAAACCGAAGTTTGTAAAATAATTTTCTTTTGTTCAAATATTGTACATTATTGTTCTCATGTGCTGAAAATAAGAAATATTTCAATATTTATTAGTTGTTTTTCATGGGTCGACTTATAAACGGGTCAATAAAAAAAATACGTTTTCAGGGCTTGAAATTAGGGACTCGACTTATAACCGAGATCGACTTACAGGCGAAGATATACGGTAATACACTGGAATTTTTTTTTTTTTTTAACAATAACAATTCCTGCCACATTACTAGTAGAAAAACAATCTAGATTTATTGCCCCCTGCAATTTTGTACCTTTTAAATACAACTACATACAGTAAAATAACATTTGCGTCATATTTATTTGTTACAAAAATTACATTTTAAAAATTGCCCTAGACAGGCTTATAATTGCCATCAGTGAACTGTTTCACCCATGGCAGATTTTGTTCTTACCTTTTGAGCCAAGGAAACAACCATATATAAATAAAATCTTCAAATTTCAGTCTCCATTACATAATGTTTACAAGGTACATGTAGTTTGTTGTATTTCTGACATAATTTAATTTTAAAAAGTTTATTTTGAATAGACACCACTAGAGCACACTGATTAATTATTTATCAGCTATTGGATGTAAATCCTTTGATAATAATGACATGTGGTCTGCAGAGGAAACCCCAACATACATGTATTTTCATTAGCAATAAATAAGAGATCTTTTATATTCACTTCCCACGACAACACAGCAAATACCAAGGCTTTTGACATGCCAACCAGTGTGTCATGGAGTAATTAACAAATATCCTTAAAATCCACAAACGTCCACTATCTATAGTCATTCCCACAGGGAGTGCAGTTTTCTTACTATGATACAATTTTGTACTATAAGTTATTTATTTCTGAGCAGATTTGTTTTCCTAAATTGCACACAAAAATAGTGGGTTTTTTTTGTTGTTATTTCCAGATCACTTTTACTTTTCTTCTTACATCAAACCAAACAGAAATCATTTACAAAAAAACTAACATTTTTATATGTTGGGACGGACTATAGTTTGCGATGCATCAATAATAATTATATTTAGGATTTTACCTCTGGTCATTGCTGTACAAACACTTTCCCTTTGTGGATTCTGGAAACTGAAACAGATCCGTAAAACAAGCTGTTAACCATGCACATACAGTGAGATCTCATTACTGTCGACTGTATGGCAGGGCCATAGCTAGGATATTTAGAGGAAGGGGGAGGAGATAATTCTTGGAACAAAAGAGCATGGAAGGCCCAAGACACTAAGGGGTCCGGGGAAATTGTGAAATCTAGAGGCACTAAAATACCATTTTGCAGTAATTTCAGGGAAGTTACATACTTAAAACGTCAGTATCAATAACCAGCTATTGTTAGTCTATAAAACGTCAGTATCAATAACCAGCTATTGTTAGTCTATAAAACGTCAGTATCAATAACCAGCTATT
Organism: Gigantopelta aegis; assembly: GCF_016097555.1. Classification (NCBI taxonomy): domain Eukaryota; kingdom Metazoa; phylum Mollusca; class Gastropoda; order Neomphalida; family Peltospiridae; genus Gigantopelta; species Gigantopelta aegis. Next base: position 26,423,454 of record NC_054706.1, read on the forward strand.
GTTAGTCTATAAAACGTCAGTATCAATAACCAGCTATTGTTAGTCTATAAAACGTCAGTATCAATAACCAGCTATTGTTAGTCTATAAAACGTCAGTATCAATAACCAGCTATTGTTAGTCTATAAAACGTCAGTATCAATAACCAGCTATTGTTAGTCTATAAAACGTCAGTATCAATAACCAGCTATTGTTAGTCTATAAAGTGCATGGATTAATAATGACTGTATGTAAAGAGTAATTGTCTCCCTTGAATTATAAACCATTAAAATAGAAGCAGACCACCTCCCCCATCCACACACACACATGTATACTGGTGCATGTATGCCTATACACAAAAATGTTGCTCCAATCTTAATTAAATATCCTAAAAAATGGAATATTAACAAAATAACACCTTAAAGCTGTGAAAATTTGGCACCTGCGTGTTAAGAAAACAATAACAGAAAACAAAAACAGAAGTGTAAGACATTTTGTTTTGAATAATGTCATTGAATAAGCTGAATAACAAGATTACAAACAATGTTGCAGAGTGACAAGTTTGTTTTCTCTTTTGACTGTCGAAATGATGGGGATTCCAGGGCCTGTGCTTACAAAACCTGAGTTTTAACTCAAATCTCTAATGACATCATATGCATACAATTTGTGCGGCTTTAGTCTCAGAATCTATTAGTCTTGAGTTGTATAAGCACCAGATCAGATAACAATATAACATGTAACAGTAAAGTTTACCTTAAACTCAACAAGCTGAGGAAGTTATTTTGTTTGTTTAACAACATAATTATGGAATACTAAAGAACCCTTTAAACTCAACAAACTGGGTTTGTTTTGATTTAATAAATATATGTAATACTGAAGTTTACTTTATAATTTAGTCAATAAATTGGGGTTCTTTTGATTTAACAACACATGTAACACTAAAGTTTAACTTGAACTCAACACACTGGGATAGGTTTTGTTTAACAACATGTAATATTAAAGTTTATACTGAATTCAACAAACTGGAGTAGGTGTGATTTAACATATATGTAACACTAAAGTTTAACTTGAACTCAACACACTGGGATAGGTTTTGTTTAACAACATGTAATATTAAAGTTTACACTGAATTCAACAAACTGGAGTAGGTGTGATTTAACATGTATGTAACACTAAAGTTTAACTTGAACTCAACACACTGGGATAGGTTTTGTTTAACAACATGTAATATTAAAGTTTACACTGAATTCAACAAACTGGAGTAGGTGTGATTTAACATATATGTAACACTAAAGTTTAACTTGAACTCAACACACTGGGATAGGTTTTGTTTAACAACATGTAATATTAAAGTTTACATTGAATTCAACAAACTGGAGTAGGTGTGATTTAACATATATGTAATACTAACTTTAAACTCAACAAGGATTCTGAGAGTACCCCACAAATGTTCTTATCTCCTAAATTTAAGGGCCATACATTTACCTCTGTGAAAAGTTGATAAATCGTCATGGAAGTTAAACTTGATCTGAAACAGTACATGATAAAGCTACAGATGAAATTTCAGATCAACATCTCAAGGCAATGTGAAGGACGAAGATGAAATCTATAGTCCCCTCTGGTTGGACCGGTAGGGAACTAATAAACTGGGGTTTAATTACAAGCATAGTTATGTAATATTAAAGGTAACTTGGATCTCAACAAACTAGGGTGGTTTTGGTTCAACAACATACATTGTAATATGTAATAACAAAGTTTACCTTAAACTCCACGAACTGGGGTTGCTGTGGTTCTGATATGGGTTTTGAGACTGGTTGAATTTGCCTGGATTCTGCTTGACGTGTTGACTCACCCATCAACTGTGGCATGATTCTCTGTGCCAACCTTCGGGCTGTCTGAAAATATAACACACCATTAACCACATACATCCACATTAAGCCAACTGCACAAGAAATTGGTTTGCTGTAACCCATCACAATTTTTTGATGGAGGTGGGGGTGGGAACTAGTTTTAAAAATACATGTACTAACAAACAACAAAAACAGTGGGCAGGGTGAGAGAAATGGAAAGGAATGTATGTTTAGTGAAACCCCAGCTATTAGATGTGTACATACAATGATAATGACAGTGAGAGAAGAAACTCACAGCTATCACACAGGTTACTTTTAGTGAAACTGTTGTAAGAGATCTGTTATCTACACTTTTCTACGGACAGGACAGCATTTTTCCATAAATATAGCAGCACGTATCACTGCCTTTATTTATGTCATGACCCATCGTAACTCTGGCAAGCAATCTACAAGTGATCTACACTTCTAACCATAAACATGGAAAAGAAATGACAAAAACCGGCACTCCTCAATATGACAAAAAGAAAAAAATGCACTCCTTAAGTTAGTCAGCGTTAATTAAGAAGGAAAATGTGATTTGTTTAAACAAAGGAGGCAGTGTTTCACACCCCTCCTATTGAATCGGTGGGTGTTAAGGAGCACAAATGCATTTACACCTCTTAATAAAATTAATGTTTGCAAAGGCAGCAGAGCAGAGCTCGAAATAAGAAGTAAGATATGGCCGGTTGTTATTTTTCTAAAATAGCAGGGCAAAAGAAATATGGACTGCTAGAATTAAGACAGCATGTGGTGAAGGAAAGATAGTGTTTGGAAAAGTAGACCTCCAAAATGTATTTTAGAGCATTATGGTATTAAAATATACCAGAATCACAAGCTAAATAGCAGGTGAGATAATCCTACCAACATCTGTCCCTTGAAAAAATTACCTGAGATTTTTGATATGTTTAGCAGCTGAATTTCTATTTTGCCTGCTAGGTCTAACAAAAGTTTAGTTTTTTTCGCTTTTCGTAGGTCACTGTTTCGAGCCCTGCAGAGGGGTGTTAAAAAAAAAAAGACGTTTCTTTTGCTTAATGACACCACTGGAGCACATTGATTAATTGATCATTGGCTATTGGACGTCAAACATTTGATAATTCTGACTCGTAATCATCAGAGGAAACCCACTACATTTTTCATAATGCAGCAAGGGATCTTTTATATGCACTTTCCTAAAGACAGGAAAGCACATACAATGGTCTTTGACCAGTTGTGGTGCACTGTTTGGAACGAGAAAAAACCCAATCAGATGAATGGATCCACTGAGGTGGTTCAATCCTGCGATGCAAGCACCTCAGGCGAGCACTCAACCGACTGAGCTAAATCCCTCCCCAGGGGCGTTCAAAAACATTTCCAGTTTTGAGAAGTAAAACCAACCTGCTGTTCCTCTGGAGTGAGATCATTGAAGTCATCGGGTGTGATTATCTCCACTCCCGGAATATTCAGACTCCTGAGCCGTTCAATCTCACTCTGACTCTTACGCTGTCCTTCAGCACCTCCACCTGTCACTCCCCTGCCACCTTTACCAGTCACACCACCCACACTGGCTCCCCCACCACCCATACTGGCTCCCCCACCACCTATACTGGCTCCCCCACCACCCACACTGGCTCCCCCACCACCCACACTGGCTCCCACACCACCCACACTGGCTCCCCCAGCACTTCCCGCAGTCCCATCACCCGTACGGGAATGACCAGCCTGCTCCACTTCCATCTCTTCATGATGGTTGTGTGTTGCGGAGGACATGGACTGCGTGTCACTAGTCTGAAAGTCCATCTTGGATTTGTCCATGGAGTCCGAACTGGAGGAATCCACCTGCATGGAGTCAGTCTTGCTGCTGTTTCTGCTACAAGTTTGAACACCGCTCATCTCCTCGGCAACTCTCCGAGAAGCAATTTCTTCGAGTTTGGCCTGTTTGGCTTTGTCCTTTTCCAAGCGCTGCACAATCTCAGCAAGCTCGCCGTCTTCTACAGATTTCCGAATGAACCTGACACAGATAACATTAATAAATGAAATATGTAAACAGTAAAATCATGTAACCATTATAGATACAATAAATCATTTTGTATAAAAAAAATATGTAAACAATTAATATGCAGTCTCAATTTTAAAAGCATATAATCCTTAATTTTTCACCCAGGAAGAAATCCAGGCCTCGAATTTGACAAATTATAGGGCAAAGCTATTTAGCCTCGACCGGTGGAGATTTGTCTTTGTGTATTATGGCCAGATGGCAGAGCATCAAGACAAATTTTAACAAGTGTCTCAATATAACACACTAACACACATGCACTGCATGTGTGTGTGTGCGTGTGTTCCAATCAATGCCCTACGTCCCCCCAGACACACCCCCCCCACACACACAAAAACAACACACACAAAAAACACGTAAATAACTTGCATTTGTAAGATTGGTTATCGTATACCAATGAATGTGTATTAACCGACTCTATAGTTTAACTGGATTATCAAAAATTAGGGATAATGTCAATCTGTAGCTTACAGGACTTCATTTTTGTGAACCAATCAAAGTACAGATATTATATTTTAATAAAGATTTTAAGATACCAGAAAAAATAATATATATTTGTTTTTAAGTGATCTGCTAATGTGGGATAACATTATTGTGTTATTCTTTTATTTTTATCTTCTTAAAACGAATTGATCGCACTGATATCACAAGGTGATAAAAGCAGTTTTGTTTTATACAGGCAGTGTATATATTGTTAGTATTAGACCGGTTGTGGCGATATGGCAGGTATTACTGTACTCTATATTTAACAACTGACCTGAAAGTTGAAAAGGCAGGCAAACATTACATTGATCGCACATGTACATAGTCTGGGCATAGTTGGGGGTGGGAGGCGGTGGTGTCATCTGGAAGGGGAGTGATAAGAATATTATGGTATGACTGTACAGCTGAACCTCTCTGATCACTCCAACTTAGGGGCAAAATTGTGTTTTATCTTGTACTTCTACTAATTTTTTTGTCATTAGTACACAAATACTATTTTCTCTATATTCACTAAAGATACAATGAAAGTTTTAATATCACTGAATAGCTATATGTAAGGGCTTTCTAATGAGTATAAATACTTGACCCAACATGCATTTTATAAACACAAATACAATAGAAAAGAAGAAGAAGGAAATGTTTTAATTAACAACACACTCAACACATTTTGTTTATGGTTATATGACGTCAGACATATGGTTAAGGACCACACAGATATTGAGAGAGGAAACCCACTGTCACCACTTCATGGGCTACTCTTTTCGATTAGCAGCAAGGGATCTTTTATATGCTATATCCCAGACAGGGTAGTACATACTACGGCCTTTGATATACCAGTTGTGGTGCACTGGCTGGAACAACAAATAGCCCAATGGGCCCATCGACAGAGATCGATCCCAGACCGACCGCGTATTGAGCGAGCGCTTTACCACTGGGCTAGTGCTGCCCCCACAATAGAAAAGAAATCCTACCACTTAAATTTGAAACATAATTCATCAAAAAGTCACTTTTCAAGTTATGTCATATTAAAATTTGGGGATATTTATTAGTATATTTATGTTTTTGAATTTGGCCAATGTATCCCCAGTAAAATTCACATTTTGCTTTGGAGGTAGGGGCTTATATATTGCTAAGCAACACATGACAAAATGGATATCAGAATTGGCCACAATTTATTTTATTAGGAATTGCAGAATAAACAAATAACAGTAAGTAAAAATCATCAATTATAATCCAATTAAATCTGCAACCGAGGACAAAATTTCTCACAGAAATAGTTGGTGCAGTCTCGTCCATCTATAGTGTTCTGAAAGATGTTACACACCTGAGAAGGGAATATAGGAGATCCACGACCTAATACAAAAGACATCCAATCTGATTAAAACTAGCTCTACTGGTCTACCAGTAGATCTAACAGCATTGCATGGACTCCCAAAAGACATCCAATCTGATTAAAACTGGCTCTACTGGTCTACTAGTAGATCTAACAGCATTGCGTGGACTCCCATGTCCAGGTGACATTTCATCTATAAATAACAATTTAAATATCGACCAATTACACTTCGTCTTTTATAGCGCTATTCGGGAGCATACGAATTCTAAAAATATCGGGCGGGACTATTTATGCAATAGGCGAACTCGTTGGTCTATTTTAACTTTACAAAACAGGGGGAAAAGTGCAGTAATAAACTCTGGATTGTATATTAGTATAAACAGATTATAAACAGTTTTCTTTTTCGTCTTGAAACAAATTTTATATAAAATTTTATATTGAAATTAGTTTCCGGCATACTTCATAATTCACCCAAATCATTTCATATACCCTCAGCATAATCCCAAATGTTTTCAAATTCTTTTCAAATCACTGACATAATTTTGCAAGTAAGGTTTTGATTGGTCGAATGAAAGGTAAACTGGACATGAGCTCAAATGGGGTGCTGTTAGATCCACAGGTAATAGTAATTAACCAGTGGAACTAATTTTAATTAGATTGAAAAGACGTCAAATCAGCCACTGCTTGAATGAATGAATGAATAAATGAATGAATGTTTAACAACACACAAGCAAAAAAAAAAAAAAAAAACTGATTGAATGAATGTTTAACGACACACAAGCGAAACAAATAGACATTGATTATTGGGTTTCAATAGCCAGTCTATTTTTGTGCTGGGGTGATAATATGAGAGGTTATGATATTATTTTAAAAACTGACCATCCAGCTTTGAGGAATTCCAGTTATTAGAGGGTCCAGTTTTGAGAAGTTTCACTGTACTTAAAATACATACTTCATTTTTTTTACAATGATCGATGTATATCAAAGTGTGGGTACTCATGAATGTAAAATTACCTGATAACAGCTTTTCCACCTGTTAATCCTAGCTGTCTTAATGACATCATCTGTATAGCCATCTGACCAACAACCTATATACACACAGGATTAGAAAAATGTTATATTAGAGCAATGATTACATCTTAAAGCCCACATGTAAACAGTATTTGTTAAAATAATGTTATTTGTAGAGAATTTTTGTATGACAATATTTATTTTTATTTATTTATTTATTTATTTATTTTATTTATTTAATTATTTATTTATTATAATTCTGGGTTGCCTGTACATGACAGGTGCGTCGGAGCTGGGGCAGCAGGAGCAGCAGTTGCAGCTATAATATTTCAGTAAAAAACTGTCTAAAAACACTCCCCCTCTGCCTCTCCAATGTGAAATTCCTTCTGACGTCACTGCTTGTTTTGCTAATTGTATTATCCTCATTAAATAAAGTATTTATTATTGTTGTTGTCATCATTGTTGTGGATACTTATAATATTTGTGAATCCAGTTTTATTTCCTTCCCAAGTTATAAATGATAAAAAAATAATAAAATTTTGGTTAGTTATATTCCTATGTTCAATCATAGTCAAACATTTATTGGTTGGGTACTAGCGATTTGATGATTAATTATGAAATCAATAATGAATTGTCATTATTTTTTTTAACTAAAATTAGATTAAGAAATACATCTGAAATGTATACTTAAAGAAAACAGATAGTGACTAAGTATTAAACGTAAAATTAGCCAAATCTGTAGCATCTACTCCATTAAACACAATAATTTCATTTAATTATATTTAACATTTAGTTAAGTTTTAATCATATTGTCACTTCAGCTGTCTTGACAGCTTGTCTAGGACAGAAGTTAATGGTTCGTAAAAAAAAGAAGTCTGCACTATGGCTTAATCACTACACGATTAAAGCTGGTGATTTGAAAAAACATTAAAAATACAGTGAAACCCTACTAAATCGGACACCCACAGGACTAAGTAAAAAGGCTGGATTGAAGGAGTATCCAGTTTAGAGAGGTTCTGTTCTGTACTGATATCTAAAATAAAAATGGATCATGAAAAATATATCGGTCTGAGGGAATTTCAGTTCACAGAGAGTCCATGTTAGAGGGGTTTCACTGTATATATAGAATACTATATTATTTTTTGCAAGATATCATTTTACGAAACAAGTGAACTTCTTATGTTAGTATCTGACCAAACGAATGTGAATGGGAAGTTCACAATTTTCGTAAAAATCATATTTGAGTGAAAGCGAGTGTGGTATTATATTTATTACCCACCTTTAAATAATGTAAAATCTGACATTACTTCCAACATAACCCCACGAGGTGCGGGAATGCACAGAACTATGACCAGGGAAGATGACAATGCTTACCGAAATGATGTCATTTTAGCAACTAATACGCAGCTGGTGATGTATATGAAATTTGTACGACACACCCAGATGTTCTCAAAGTGGGTAATAAATGTATTTATTATCTAAATATTTCAAAATATATAGGGAAATATAACCAGTATGACACACACTTACCAAAAGGACCTCATTTCTGAAAATGATGTCATTTCATTGTCTCCTTCTAGTTACGTTTGACATGTTTTACCATGGTCATAATAAATTATGGATAAAATACAAATTATTACACTTGCGTGTGAATCGTACTGATTTTCGAAACTCCTGTCAGGATTCATGTATTACACTTGCTCTCACTTGGGCAATCCACAAATCCTGACACAAGTTTCGTAAAATCAGTATGACACACAAGCGTGTATAATAAACTCTCTATATGTACCTCTTCTCTCATGTAGATACAAACAGGGTGAAGTGGAGGATTCTGGGTGCTGTCAACAGCAGTCAGTTTGTTCTTGTAGGCACTACAAATATTAAAAACAAAGCACTGACATGATCTCACGATACACGCTAATAAACTTCATGGAATACTGTGAAATCACTTCATTCATGGTTGTCAAATTTTGTGTAACTCATGAAGTAGTGCAGTCAACGAATTTAATAACACCACAAAAATATAATAAATGTATACAAATGTCATATAATACAAATTAAAGATCCAACTTTTTCAATCCACGAATTTAAGTACCCAACAAAATGCTAAAAGGGAGAATTTTTTTAATGACAAAAAGAAACTATCAGTATATAATATATAAATACAATGTATACTCAAAGGCAAAAGTTATTGTGACATGGATTGTTTGGAGTAATAAATTTGTGAATGGATTTTTGAATGTAAACCAGAGAAAATGTGCATTAAACAGCTCAAAGAAATACAACCAAGCAGTTGTTGCAGCAATTGCATGCTTTGTGCAAGAAACATGGAATATTCGGGAGAAACACTATCCAGTGTTCACCATAAAAGGCCAGACATTCAGTCGAAAATCATTGCCACTCTGTGCAGCCTTCAGAAGTCCAGAAGTCAGAAAAACACCATTAGTGAACAGTTTGATGCAATTTCGTCATGCCACGCCTCAGTGAAAATGACAGTGGCAAGTCATAGGGATGTTTGAATCTGAGACCTCGCAGCATGACGTCACATGTCAATTCAACATCCACAGAAACACCATATGGCACTTATGGCAACAATATCAACAATATCAGGGACCGTCCCTGTAGCGGCCGACCACCCATGACATCCCCTCACCAAGATACATGGATCCGAACCACGCATCTGCGAAACAGGTTCCAACCAGCAACCCTCCCAGCCCGTACCATCCCTTTCTCCAGCGTTTAGTGGCCTCAATGAGATGACGGTGCCAGGCCTGTATCAATGCTCAAGATGGACACTCTAGCTACTGACTGTGTGAGCTTCGCTCTGAACCCCTACTAGTGATGTGGCTCATTTGCATATGGCAGGTGAGCCCTTTTCATGGACTATTGCTTGTTTCCATATCTTCGGACATTTCTCTTTCCGTGTTATAACGTTTCATACACGGCAGTAAAAACTTATCATCAGTTATCTTTGTCTTTTGTGTGTCACAATAACTTTTGCCTTTTAGTATATTTAAAAAAAAAACCTACATTAATATGAATGTTTTGACTACTTGTCTGGTTGGTATTTCCAGTACTGCAAGACATCCCAATATGACATCAGAACATCCCAATATGACATAAGGACATCCCAATACGTCATAGGTTGAAAGGCTTGACTGAAATAACCACTTACAGCTCTACCTGCCTGGCTGGTTTTCCCAGTACATCTTGATATAACATCAGGACATCCTTATATGACATCAGGACATGCCAGTGTGACATCAGGGCGTGCCACAGTGGCATAAGGACATCCCAATGTGACATAGTTTGAAGGTTTTGATTAGAACAATCAGTCATGTCTAGCTGGTTTTCCAGTACAGCAAGACATCCCAATGTGACATCAGGGCATCCCAATCTGACACCAGGACTTCCCAATGTGACATAGGTTTAAGAGTTTGATAAATATAACCACTCAAGGCTCTACCTGTCTGGTTGGTTTTCCCAGTACACTATGACTTTCCAATATGATATCAGGACATACCAATGTGACATAGGTTTAAGAGTTTGATAAAAAATAACCACTCAAGGCTCTACCTGTCAGGTTGGTTTTCCTAGTACAATAGGACATCCCAATATAACATCAGGACATCCCAATGTGACATAGGTTGGAGAGATTGATACAAATAACCACTCAAGGTCCTAGATTCCCAGTCTGGGGCTCCACGCGGTAAGACGTGTTTGTTTCGCTTGTGCGCACTGCACGAGCTTTCGTGTGCTCGACTTGGAGGTCCTTCATTTTGTTGTTTTCGTCAGAGAAATGAAGTTTTCTACTGGGATGTATGCGGCCATTGGAACTGATTGAATGCTGGAACGCTTCTCGTTTCGACAGCCTGCACCACCAGGAATGATTCTTTTTTAGCGAGATTCCTTGCCTCCACGTCATTTCTCCGTCTGACTGTCGACTTGTTTTTTTCGTGACTCGTATGACGGCATTCTGCAGAACGCCACGGTTGTTCGCGTTTAGTCTCTACATGTCCGAGCCTGTCCTAGCAGCACTGGAAGATTGACCGCTCCACTCTAAGAAGAAATAGGAAGCGGGGTCGGCCCCATCTACTCTTTTTCTAGACTTTACCTTGCTTTATAGTGATACCATCTCATATCCTCCGGAGTCGGGCCCGTCCGCACCACTATACCAACCCATGACGACTGGACTATACCCTAGTCTGATACTCTCTCTCGTTCAGACGGATCCGGCTTCTCAAGATCTGTATTTCAGCACAGCACTAAACCTTCAACGTCTATCGACTGTCAATCTAGGGGTTTTCTTGACGGGATGCAACCCATCTCGTCCCTTTAAGCTGTGCACCCAAACGGCCTTAACGAGGCCACTCGCGTGGACATATCAATCGGACTTTAAACTTTTAGATGTGCGTTCAAAATTTTATGTCGAAATTACTTCTTTTTTTTAAATATTATTAAATAGTCCGATCCTCTCTTCTTTCTCTTATTTAATTTTGGACTGTCCTTCTAAAATGCTCCAAATTATGTAAATATTCGGCCGAGCAGTCAGTTATTTTTTTTTTGGCTTGTAACCTTTTTATTTTTTTTATTTATTCAAAATTCTGCCCATTTTCACTCCCCACCCCCCTGCATCCCGAGTCAGGCCACCGATCTTATCGGAGGTCGGACTCGGGATGGGCGTGTTCGAAACCCTAGTGGTATATGGGCACGTTAAACTAGTTATCATCATCATCAAGGTCCTACCTGTCTGGTTGGTTTTCCCAGTACAATAGCACATCCCAATATGACATCAGGACATCCCAATGTGATAACATGTAGGTTGGAGAGATTGATAAAAATAACCACTCACGGTCCTACCTGTCTGGTTGGTTTTCCCAGTACAACAGAACATCCCAATATGACATCAGGACATCCCAGTGTGACACAGGTTTAAGAGTTTGATAAAAAATAACCACTCAAGGTTCTACCTGTCAGGTTGGTTTTCCCAGTACAGCAGGACATCCCAGAGAGAGGCTGTTGGAGGAAACTTGGACTGCAATCGGTCACCGTTCTCCATTTGAAGTGCAATCAGCACTTCCTCTTCAGCTCGCTTCTCCTTGGTCTTCACAAGCTCCAACTTCACGTTATTTGACAAGTTTGCATAGCGGAATGACAGACTTAGGTCAAGACTCACTCTTCCATGTCTAAATAATGAACAAACAAATGAACGATTGAAATAATGAATGAACGAACGATTGAATGAATGAATGAATGAATGAATGAATGAATGTTTAACACTCCAGCACAAAATACAGATTGGCTATTGGGTGTCAAACTAAATTTTAAGTATATCAATATGATTATTTGGATTAAAAATACAAATATATCCATGTCTAAATAAGATAATTATTAACTAGAGAAGATTCATAATGCTTGATTTAATATCACTTACAAACAACTATGTTTGATGCAATTTTTCAATATGCAAAATATTTCTAATAGAGTAACTCTTATGTAAGAAAAAAAAATTTATTTTATATTTATTACCATAAACAATAAATATTCTCTCTTACAAATGTACTTAATGGTAACCAAATTTTGTTTTATTTAATTTTTAAAATTTAATTCTAAGCTAAAAACAACCTTAGAGAACAACATATTAGCAGAAGGTTTTTGTTCTAAACTAAATATATATCCCAGTAGTAAATATATCAGAAACAAATGTTTTACAACTAAACTCCAGCCCCACTCCTCCCCCAAAAAGCACCCCCTCTCCCCAACTTACATGAGTGTATAGTCAGTGGAAGGAAGGAAGCCTTGCTTTTGACAAACTTCTTCCAATATCTGGAAAGAGATAACATCATAAAATTAAGACCTGCTAATGCAGTACATGGGGCAAATTGACTGGGATGAACAAGCTTTGAGGCAAAATGTCTGGCCTTTGAAATATGACAGCATTTTTCCTAGTACATGTACATGTATACATTTTGGGTGCTAAAGAAATACATACACAAAATGTATATCACTTAAAGTGTGGACCACATTGTTAACAATAAATTACTCTCATACCTTTAATTACTGTTAGACTTCCCTCACACATTGTCTAGACAGTAATCATAAGTCTGGACCACATTGTTAACAATAAATTACTCTCATACCTTTAATTACTGTTAGACTTCCCTCACACATTGTCTAGACAGTAATCATAAGACTGGACCACATTGTTAACAATAAATTACTCTCATACCTTTAATTACTGTTAGACTTCCCTCACACATTGTCTAGACAGTAATCATAAGTCTGGACCACATTGTTAACAATAAATTACTCTCATACCTTTAATTACTGTTAGACTTCCCTCACACATTGTCTAGACAGTAATCATAAGTCTGGACCACATTGTTAACAATAAATTACTCTCATACCTTTAATTACTGTTAGACTTCCCTCACACATTGTCTAGACAGTAATCATAAGTCTGGACCACATTGTTAACAATAAATTACTCTCATACCTTTAATTACTGTTAGACTTCCCTCACACATTGTCTAGACAGTAATCATAAAAAAACCCATTACAATGACATAAATTCCATATACTAGAATGTAACCATATCACCTATATCAACTTCGCCGATATCTCCTAGGTCAAAAAGCATGTAATTGTTTTGCCGCCTGCCAGTTTGCTTTTTTATGGAATAATCTTCAAGAGGGATGGAAGGATATCATGTAATCTAACACCATCATGACAAGCAAGGCAATCATCATGACGCTATATTAATTTACGTCACATACTTCAGAGGCTTTCACTCCTCTTGAAGAGTATATCATAAAAAAACAAAATAACACAGTCACTAAAGAAGCAGTAGAAGTCTGTAGTAAATAAACATTTTAAAATTGTGCATAAATGTAGGCACACCCATGGATCCAAAACGACTTTCATGTCAGGTGATTTTACACAGTTACAACAGTAGACGTGACGCATGAAGGCTAGTGTTGTCTCATGATTTTTTTTTTTTTTTTTGTCTTGTTAACACTTTACTTTGAAAATAACCATTCACACATGACACATCACATGATCGGTTTTGGAATTGCTTTCTTGTGTGGCACAATTTGTTATTACTGCAGCTATGCATGTTAATTGTCAAGCACACCTAAGATCACTACATGGGGTTTTCTCCTGGGTAGATTGTGCACACACATGGATCTAAGTTCGCTTTTATTTTCCGTAACAATGTGACTAAATTTGTGAACTGGACAAGTAATATGCTGAAACATTCTTTTGTTAACTTTTTTCTGTATTTTCATTTACAGTTTTGTTTCTTTTCAGTTTGAACAAAAATAACTAAAACAGAGTTACCGGTATATGATTTATTACCAGTAATAGCATTTTTAGAATGCGGGTAAGGTGTTTTTGAAACTGGTCTTGTTATTCTTAATATCAATGAGTCTGACCTATTTTCGTCTATATAATATAAAACATGTGAATGATTTTTAAAGTTATGATATAATTATTGATAATTCCAGTGTTCTCGCTGCCCACCCCACTATTGCATTTTACTGCTCTCCTTTCACGTTCCGCCGCCATTCTTTATTTTCCTGCACCCTACTATATTTTACAGCACCTATCTCAGCTATTTCCAAATGCACACTTTTTTCCCCACTGACAAAACACTTGAGTACATGTAAGCTTACGACAGTTACTTTAATGCAAATTTAGTATTTTTAACAGCCTCTATTTTATCCCATACCTGTAACCATTTGTATGTTCGATACATGCAATGAAAGTTATATTTTATTTGAACAATTGAAAGATTTAATTTTTTATGGATTCGGCAATCTTTGACTGAAAAACCACTTATTTGGCACCAAATTTGTCATGTGATCTGAACGGTCATTCTGTCTTTTGTTTCCATTAATCATCATCTGATATTTGGTCCTCAATTTCAGATTTAATTGGTTGTAACTGATGATTTTTCCTGTGTCATTTCTATCATTCTGCATTAAGCAATTCTTTATAAAATATTATAAACTTTTAATTTTTGGGAGGATATCCAGTGTTCGAGATTAACGGTATCCCGATATTCCGGGGATACCAGAATTTAATTTTGGATACCAGACTTCAATAACCCAGTATCCCACCGGGATACCATATAATGTTTTTTTGTTTTTTTAATCCTGCGTTTTTATTTTTTGCTGAAACAATGAAAGTCATCATTTACTAGTGAAGTTAAGTAACAGTGTCGTCCATGTTTGTTTGATGTTATTTATGAATTTCATTTAAGTGGGATACTAAATTATCAGGTAGGATACCAGATTTGGAAATGTTAGTATCCAACTGGGATATTGCCCAAATTTTTTAATCTCGAACACTGATATCACTGCTTATAAAAACAACAGAAGTGGTAATGTTTATCAGTAAAATCATTTATCTTGGATGCCAACTAATATATACACCACCTTTACAAAAACAAAACTACTTTTTTTTTTTATCAGCTGGTGATATCAAAGCGATCGATTCATTCGATGAAGATGGAAATAAAATGAACAGAATTTTTTTTATCCCACATTTGGGGATCTGTTGCTGTTTAGGCATATATTTGCATTGCATTCAGTAAGATTCCAGGGTACAAATTAACTGTAATAATACATTTCATTGTGCATAAAACTTACTCTGACCTTTTTCTCCCCCGCATTCTTAAGGAAATTTGTTTTAAGTGTACTTCCTTAAAAAGAAGTTGTTGTGGTGTCAACGATCAGACATTACAAAATACCCAAAAGTCAAATAATACGGTTTTCGACTGTCACAATTGGCGATACTCTATTTACTCTACTCTAATTACTATTTTATATCCATGTTGTCGATTTTTTTCATTAACCAATTGGAATGTTTTTGTTGTTAGCCATATGCAGATTGGGACGTCGAGGGTACATATGCAAAATACTATACACAGCTGAAACAGTGAATCACTAAATGTAAATTTTAACAAATAAAAATCATGTCAAATGCAGTTAATAATTTAATTTTTTGTACGCGTTCTTTTATTAGATAAAAGTATGTCCCATGATTAAAATTATGTATGCACGTGGTTTTGATTTTGCAAATTACCTGAAGCAATTTTGAATTTGGAGTAATTTTAACATTTTGTCTCCTTCCATTGGGACACAAAACTTGCACCGTAGCCATATTGTCGTGTTAGAGTTATTTACCTTGAGTGGGTATCGGCTATGTTCGTAGATGTTCAATAATCTTCGTACGATTTCAAAACGAAAGTGCATGTATTCTGGAAAAACAATATTAACTAGAAGCTAATTATATTAAAACAGGTGTAACAGTTCTAGAACAGTGAAACAGTAATAAAATATTAAAATATATTATATTTAAAATCTGATAATATTTTACTGTATAATGTGATACGATTTCAATTCTCCCAACATAAAAACAATGCAAGGATGATCTGAGACCTTTTTATTTTCAACGGAAATTAACGAGAATTATTTCGGTATTTTCCGCGTCATTACAAAAAGGCAACGCCAGAGTTGGTGGCACATTTTGACAGCTTACGTTGTGAGAATGCTTATGTTTATGCACTGAAAGTATGTTAAAATAGCAGTTTTATTTGATTGCATAGTTTGCAAAGGGTGTATATTTGCTGATACGATTACAATTTATAACTTTGTATTTCAGATGAAAACAGTTTTGTGTTGATTAACTACCAAACATGTACAGACACATTTATTGCCATATTGGGGCACGTTTAGGGTTGAAACATCGCCTTCCTAACTAGTGCAAGGGCCTCAGTGTTTAGTGTGGGATGGGGTGAGATGAGGGAGGTGGGCACAAGCTATATTTTGTTTTCGTATTTGTTTAAAATCAAATCATTTATTTCCTGGAAAAATATCCGCCCGGTCCCCCCTTCCCCTAACCCTAACCTTAACTCCAACCCTAACTCCAACCCTAACCCTAACCCCAACCCTAACCCTAACCCCAGCCATAACCCCAACCCTAACCCTAACCCTCAACCCTAGCTAAAAATAATAATGGAGGGGACCGGGCGGATATTATACCCTCCTCTAAACAGTAGCCTAAACCCATGTGCCAAATTGGGTCAAAGTAAGTTCGATGGGTATCCAGTTTACAGGGGGATTGACATAAAATCATTGTATTCTGTTCACTATTAAATATGGAAAAAGTAATAAACATGTTAAATAAAAATTACAATCAAATGTGGATAAAATTATGCAATTTTTAAGCACTTAACTGGGGAGGTGGGGGTGCGTTTTCATCATTAAACAAGTTGAAAATGAAATACAGTCGACATCTTTCCACGAATCCAAGCCAAAGAATTTACTTTGTTAAAGACAAGTTAAAAACTTAACAACTAAAACATAAAATTCATGATTGTCTGGTCACTGCGGAAAGACCTACGAGATGTAAATGAATTTCAATCATGTTCGCAACTCAAATAATTTTATAATAACAGAGCTAGTGATAAATATAATGAATACGGTGTACTTTACTTACTTTAAAATAAAAGTTTCCATTTAACTTTGGTTGTTTCACAAGCTGAAGTGAAGGTACCTTGGTGACAACTATTGAACTAACCCGGAGACTCATCCAAGGTAATATTCTGCCATAAACGAGGCCTGCTACCTGCGGAACATGTGGTTTCAGACGTACAATTTACATTAAATAAACACAGTAGAACTAGATAATTCGTCTACTGTTCAGTACTGTTTAGAACGATGGACCAAATCATTCATTTAAAGGATGTGTTGGTCTTGAACCATTCACAACGCATAGGGCTTCCTTGGATCTATTAATAGACAGAAAACTTTTCTAGGGAAAACGAGAAGGCGTTCTTTAGTAACAGTTCAAATATAAACATGTGCATGATATGATAAAAACCAAAACCACAAAAAACCCTTTAAATATGCATTTTAAAACGTACTACATTGCACTGCTTCAACACAGAAATATTTATTCTTAATATTAATTAAGTTTTTGTTTATCAAAGCTTGGTATATGACACATTTTTTACCGGGCAACATCCATGACTAGACGCTTATTTAGGCTCTTAGAAACGATATCTGGAGTGGAAGATGCTAACAACTTCTATGGTGGGGAGACAGTTAAGCCATATATTTTAATAGAAAGGGCCTGTTATTTTCAGACTTGTTCTGATAACAAATCAACAAGAAACCACGTGATTGAGCTTATCCTGCCTTTTCACAGGTTTGTTGATCGATCGTAATTTTGTTTTGTCATACACAATTATTTTTAAGTAACTTGTTTCATAAAATTCACTGCAGAGATGTATGTAAATATAACTTACACCTAAATAATAAAATAATAAATGTTAACTAATATGTTTTTTTAATCGTAGATTAACCCGTCTAACAGGTTTTTGTTTTTATCACATTACCGATGATGTAATCAGTACTTTACATAAATCAAAGGAAAAACTGACTTTTAAAAAGACAACTACTTCCTTTTTAAACTTAAACAACAAAATAATATTTAAAAAAATCTTTTTTAAATGTGAATGGTATCTAATATAATTTGTTGATCAAATAAATGATTTATGTCAGCCAAGACGTTCCGAGTGGGGAATTCAGAACTCAGTCGCAACTCCAAGGTATTCTGAATATTCACGAGCTAAGACCATTACATTATCAAGACCATGTTTATCTAACTCTAAAACCACAATATTTGTATAACAGTTTGTGATCAGACACCGCTGATTTTTTGTAAAGTACAACCATTGCTAAAAAATATGATACTGTTTTAAAACAAATAATTTTTTTTTACTTGTCCACCGGATAACCACTAAGGTAAATTATGCTTGTCTGAGTAAATTTTCACTTGTCGTGGCATATGGACAAGTGCTTATTTCGAACGCTGGGGTTAGGGTTAGTCTTTGGGCCAAATTAGGGTTGGGCTTTCCTTTGGCACTGTTACATATAAAGAACATTATAAATACTTATCATAAATAGGATTAGGCTTAGTGACAGTGCCAAAGGAAAGTCCTTCTGTCTTTAGAACCTTTGATATAGAGGGGTATAGGTAGAACTCTTTCTGGCACACATTGGACAGCATAATAAGAACATAATTTAAATGGTTAAAGGGACAGATCCTAGTTTTTAAACACTAAGGCATATTTTTCACTATTAGAACTGTTTATGATCACTGAAATCAAATATTACTTGTATTGTTTAAATTATCAATTTCCGTATAACCCTGGTGTTTCTAATACCACAAAATACATTTTTCATATTTTTTTAAAAACGCATGTGCATCTGAGAAGTAATGATTATCGAGTCACATTTTAATCTATTTTTAAGGGTATTTCAATGTCACAGACTCTTGTTTCACTCTTCTGTATCCAAATTTGTTACAGGTTTGTAAATGAACCAAACTTAGTGTTAATTTTTACGGGTTGAAACTAGGGTATAGGTGAAAAATATGCCTTATAGTGTTTAAAAACTAGGGTCTGTCCCTTTAATTCTAATAAAAAAAAGAAGTTTTGTTTAATGACACCACTAGAGTGAAGGGCACAGTGGCAGTGCCACTGATGCCGTAAGATTTCCAGGGCATAACGGCAAATAAGGAGAAAAACTACAGCAATTGCTGTCAGTGTTGTGGTGAAATTCGAACCCTATATGGTTGTCATTTATAGTCTGTCCCATCATTCTATAATAATGTTTTTTGTAAATAATTATAAAAGTGTTTTCAAAATAACAAACAATTACTATTTTTGCATGCAATTTACAAATCAATCGGCTCAGAAACAAATAATTTGTAGTAACTTTCATAGTATGAAAAAAAAGCGTTCCCTGTGGTACGGACTATAGATCTAAATGTACGAACATTTTCACGTCCATGTAGTTCCACTATTCTACTTACAGATTGTTATTTACATTATTCTGTTATTTTAATATATTTTAGACACCAAGAAGTAAATGGAAGATGGAAAAATCAGTACCAATACCAAATGACAAAGGTACATGTGTATTCTAATCATTAAGTACCAAGGGACAAAGGTACATAATGTGTATTCTAATCATTAAGTACCAAGTGACAAAGGTACATGTGTATTCTAATCATTGAGTACCAAGTGACAAAGGTACATGTGTATTCTAATCATTGAGTACCAAGTGACAAAGGTACATGTGTATTCTAATCATTAAGTACCAAGTGACAAAGGTACATGTGTATTCTAATCATTGGTACCAAGTGACAAAGGTACATGTGTATTCTAATCATTAAGTACCAAGTGACAAAGGTACATAATGTGTATTCTAATCATTGATAAGTACTTGTAGTTAAATAACATACTTTATATATGTTTGTTAAAATCTAATCTACGGTACAGGGCCAAATTCCACGAAGCGATCTTTGCCCTAAGATCACCATACGTGCACAGCTATCATATGCACTTACAGTGATTTTAGTACTAAGATCTCTTAGAGGAACAGGGCCTGTGAAAAGCAAAAACTGGTCCATTTTTTAGACCTCACAGGTGAAATAGAAATTCACATGCTACTCACCCCACCAAATCGAAGGAAATACAGATTTTGGAGGGGCGTATAATCCCATACATCTGTCAAAAAACGACGAAGGAAATATACATTTCTGAGGGGCGTACAATCCTGTATGCCTGTCAAAAAAAAACATGTAACAAATTTATTACCTTTTAAATCTTTGTTTTATAATTAAACTAAAATTACACTTACAGTCAAACTTTTAAATAAAGTAAAACCACATTTTGAGTTTGAGTTTAATAATAACATAACAACATCAAATTCCTCAAAATATATTGTAGTTTTTTTGTAAACAAATAACTTAGTTACTTTGCAAGGTATTTACAGCTTTTTTTGTTAGCTGTTTGGGAATTAAGAGTGTCAACAAGGATTCCGGGTGGTTTTACCCTGAAATGATTTCGAACCCTGTTTTTTGCAAAGGGAGATAACTCTTAGCACCTTATTATCTTGCATGTTTTAAACGTTTACAATTATGTTGTAATCGTATCGGGAAAAAAAAAATTGAACACCCACAGCCGAACAAAACTATTTGTCATATTGTACTAACTTGTAGAACATGTTGAAAAGCATGTCAGGTTATTACTTAAAATATATTTAGCCCAAGTTCTAACACGGTAATTGATTACCCAATGCTATATTCTAGTATTAGATTTTAACACGCAAAAAATTACAATCTAGCACATTTTATCTAAAAGGTAATAAATATAGGTACATATATATGTATTGGGAATAAGCATTAATTAAAATGTGGTTGATTTTTATATTTATCTTTTTTCTTATTAGAATTTGAGTTACCAGTACTTGACATTTGTTAGTGCATTCCAGGCCCACAGTGACAGTGTGAACACTTTTGATCATCCAAACCAGCTCAGAATGTTTTTTAGTTTTGAGACTGGGTACTAAATTATGAAAAGTACATTCTTTAAAATCTCCATATAACTGCATGTGCCTTTCATTGAAATGGTTGGAAGTGCAATGTATACATTCAAATCATGAAATGTTAAGTCCCGATATTTTTGGTGTTGACTTGCATTGTGACTGAATAATGTGCATACTACTACTAATAATAGTACCTGTGGTCATGTTTTCAGACTTGGTTGAGCTTGCTAACGGTCTTCTCCGACAGTTCCACGATGGAATCCGTCTTCAGTGTGTCGATGATATTAGTGCAGCTTTCTTCGTCATGGTGTTCGAAGGATTGTTCAGTGAACCATTGAAAAGTAGGTGTTTAACGTAATGCCATTTTATTTTTGTTTATGAGGGCGAGACATAGCCCAGTGGTAAAGCGCTCGCTTGATGTACGGTCGGTTTGGGATCGATCCCCATCAGTGGGCTGTTTCTCGCTCTAGCCAGTGCACCACGACTGGTACATCATAGGCTGTGGTATGTGCTATCCTGTCTATGGGATGGTGCACATAAAAGATCCCTTGCTAGTTGCTACTAATCGAAAAGAGTAGCCCATGAAGTGACAACAGTGGGTTTCCTACCTCAATATCTGTGTGATCCGTAACCATATGTCTGACGCCATATAACCAAAAATAAAATGTGTTGAGTGTCGTTAAATAAACCATTTGCTTCTTTTTTGTTTATAGTGGGATGTCATTTTTTGTTCATTCATTCATTCATTCATTCATTCATTCATTCATTCATTCATTCATTCATTCATTCATTCATTCACTCATTCCATTATACAGGGAACATTAATTATTGTGTTGCAATTCGTTACACAAGTTTCAGAGATTGTTACAGAATGTTAAAACATTAAATAGTAGTTGCTAATCAATTTTCAATTGACTAGGAATATCGCTAATCAACATTTGGAAAACAAAATGTTCCCTGTTCATTCAGTCAGTCAGTCTGTTAATTCATTTGTTGAACTGTATTAATTTATAATGAATGTTCATTATCTCTGAAAGGGGAAGACATTTATTTTTGATTGATTGGTTTTGTCTTTAATTAAAAAAATTGTAAGTTCCCTGAAAATGGTAAAAATGCCCCAAAAGTGTTTACCTTGCCTAATGTCTAGGGAAAACAAAATGTATTTATTAATTAATTAAATATGCCTGTTATATACTTGCCATTCATTTATTAAAGCAAGTACATTAATTACATTTATTTTTGATTGATTGTTTTTGTCTTTAATTAAAAAAAATTGTAAGTTCCCTGAAAATGGTAAAAATGCCCCAAAAGTGTTTACCTTGCCTAATGTCTGGGGAAAACACACTGTAATAACATATACATATACCTCGGATCCATATGACTCACCATTGAGTTTATTGTAGTTGAACCAATTATTCTTTAATTTGCAGTAATTTTAGTTTAAATGTCAAAATCAGATTAACTGAGTAAAATGTTTATTACTAAATAGGCATATATTAATGGATATGATTTATTTCCAACAAATTTTGTAAATTTTATTTTAGTTAAATAATATTAATAACTGGCTAATATAGGTGTAATGTTTTAATAAGTACAAAAATCGAGGTTATGCATCAATTGTTTTCACAGAACTGCAGAAAGTATTTTCCCGGTCGCCAAATGCGAGTAAAAATTCTGATGGACGAGTTAAAAAATACAACTACCAGTCTGACTGGTGATCTGCCTTTTTCTGACTGACTAATTTAATTTATTATTTACATATTTTGTTTTTGCATTGAATCCGCGGTGTGTTCTGATAAACACTTTCGGGATGTCACTTGAATTTTGTAAATCTATATAAAAGAAATGTGAAAAGCTTAGTATTTACCAGAGTATTTAAAATTTATTGCTTTGTCAGTCAAGGTTTGGTTCTTGGGTTTTTTGCTACATGATGTTGATCACTTACCGAGCGTCCTTAATATTTTTGTCATTAAAAAAAAAGACAGTATATTATAATGTTAAACAATAATGTATTCTATAGGCTGATGGACAATAGAAAGTCTGGCGGTCTAGTAAATGTTAGTTGGTTCTGGTCCGGCGGGCCAGTGAAATATTTTTAATTTTTACATCCCTGTTTTCAGATTGTTTATTAACAGAATATTATTATAACAAAAGAAATGCGTAATAATTTGTATGTTCTACGATTAATTACAAGAAGATCAAATGACAAATATATGCTAAATATATTTTTGTATTTCTAGCCATCATACGGAAACCGATTACCAGAGAAGATGAAATCCACAATGCCCAGGTTGTGATTGACACACTGGCAACGGACGTAATCCACGACCAGCTACCTCACATCCGAGGGCTCGACATTGTCAAGGGAAACAGAGTCACAATTTCAAACCTGCTGGAGATCTTTCAGGGTCTCTCGGAATACTTGCTGCAGGACATTGAGGTCGAACTTTCATCTGACAACAGAGGTATTAATGTTTGTTACAAGTTTGTTTGGTTTCATAACACCACTAGAGAACATTGATTTGTTAATCAACGACTGTTGGATGTCAAACATGGTAATTTTCACATAATTATAGTCTTAGAAAAGAAACCTGCTAGAAATTTTCATTTGTCTTATTTGCACCATCCCACAGACAGGATATCACCTACCATGGCCTTCGGTATACCAGTCCTGGTCAATGGCAGGAACCAGAAATAGTCGAAGGGCCCAGTGCAGGGGTGGGGAAAAATATTTTTTTTTTTTTTTTTTTTTATCACATCAGTGAAAAAAAACCCACCCACAAATTGTCTATATTTTACATAATGGAATAAATAATATAAAAAAGGAATAAAAGCTATGAATTTAAATCCCATATATGTATAAAAAGTACGAATATTCAGTACTGTGTCCTGAAAATTCATAAAAGATCGCACCGTTGAAGCGTTTGACAACCTGAGCTAGCACATGTTTAGACAGAGATTAATAACTCATCACTGATTGGACGAAATTTGACCTCTACTGGCTCTTGAGATAACCAGTACATGTAGCTGTTCTGCTTACTCCCACTTGTTAACAAAAAAGTGGAAACCTTTTGTTAATTTTAAAATCCTTTATAATTATTGGATAGACTACATTGAACAGTCAACAATAAATACATTTATAGATTATTTCAGTATATTTTATGCTATTTCAAGCAGTTTGTATTGCACAAAAGTCTCTTGCTTCGGACTGGGACACTCGACCCGACAAAGCTCCGTACATAGGTGTTGACAGGTGTTGATTGTAACCAGTTGCAAACTCTGGGTCCTTTGTTTTAATTGGAGTGTAATACCTTGATGGCTCTCTCACCAAGAATGGTGTTATTGTTAACATCTGTTTAAGCTCTTGATCGGCTCAGCAACTTTGACAAAATTAATGTCTAGCCCAGTGGTTGTGGATTGACACTACTGTAGGTCCGACTTCAGTGACTGACGATATATACTTAGGCAGACTTCAAAATCACAGACGTCTTGCCACTAGCCATATTGACCATTATTTATTTATTATTTTAAATCATGCATGAGATACCGATGTCTAGGCAGGCCTGTCCACTTGACGGATAAGAATTTGTTCCAATAATAGAAATGGACAGGTGCTTCGGACCGACAAGAATGACAAAAGTGGGACCGGCAAACACACATTTTTAAAAAAATAATTTCGGTCTTAGAGATCGAGAATCGGTCCCAGACCGGGAGAAAAGGGCTTTTCCCCACCCCTGGCCCAATGACTGGGGTCGATCCAAGACCAACCACGCATCAGGCAGGTGCTTTAACACCTGGCTATGTTCCGCACAACAATATTACTAACAGTAGTTAGTAAAATGGTCATGTGCATTATGTTTATTTGAAAAAAGTACCTTTTGAGGCCTCGGGATTTCAAATTTTATAGAAAGCACCTTTTCTGTTCTGTGCCCTATGATTATCAGGGTTCATCAGAAACCGTTTTTAGTAATGATGGATTATATGACATGAATATGAATAATGGACTTTTGGTTCCATGAGTTTGCAGACGATCTACCAGAAACTGGTTTCTATGAAATCCGGAGGCTTGCTTTCAGTAAAATTGCTAAAAGAACCAGTACTGTGAAAACAGGGCTAGCTCTGGCACTCGCCCATTGCGAATTTTGAAAACAGTTGGCGAATTTTAGTTTAGTTTGGCGAAATAATTTCACGTAATAATTGAAATTTTAAAGAAAATAACTGACAATTTCTGCAATGTTTGAAGTTATTAGACAATTTGGCGAATTGTTTTGCTCACCCAGAGCTAGCCCTGAAAAAAACAAAAATAAAACCCAATTAAGTACATGTAGTTAGTGATTTTCCAATATGTATATTAATCATCCATTTTTAAATATTCGTTTTGGTGGGCCAGCATTTTTGATAACTGAATTTATTTAAACACTTAATCTTAAACTTATCCCAATTTGGAATTTATGTATTTATAGTAAAGTTACTTAATATTTGTGTTATTGGAATAGATTTTCAAGTTGAAAGGTCAGTTGTTCAAGATGACCGAAACTCTGTCAGATCCCCACTCATAGATGAGGAAATTCTCCGACGAGAACTGCGGTGGGACGAAGAGCCAGTAGCCGGATATCAGATTCGACGTAGAGATGACACCAGCAAGGGAGATAATTTGAATCAGTAAAATTCTTTTTAATTTTTATTTTACCGTAACCCAAGCCACCAGTTTAGTTGTAAGTCATTAGTTTCAGGTTAGAATAAGTATTCATGAAAGGAGAAAATTATCCACGTTTTTCTATAATAGATATTTTTGTATAGGGCAGGATTTGCTTTCATATAATGGGGATAAAATATAGAACAACATTTGATTATATAATCTGTTGGAATTTAAAATAATTGAGGAAAGATTTGAATTATTAAGACTATGTTCACTGGAAACTTACACATTGTACTGATTTTACCTTTAATACCTATTTTCTTTACATATTATGCATGAAAACAAACCCAAACCCGAGCATATTGCACATATTTTTCACATGTCTCTGAGTTATTAGTGGTAGTGAGAAGTCGAAGTCGCTGTAATATTTTGGACCTCATCCGATTTCAGAAACAAAATAACAACAGACGCCAAGACCCCCGACTTGTTTAGTGTCACAGCTCACTTGGCACCTTGGTGGTCCATGTTTTTACTTTGGCGCCAGACTGTACATCGACACATGTCGCGCTGTTTGCAATTAACTGTCAAGTGTCTTTAAATCTCGGCCCCATTTATTTCACTAATGCCAGAAAATAATAATTATTACTTTCATTTTAACATAGCAACACATTATCAACTACTTTGTAATATCACATGTTAAATTTTATTACTGGAAGTAGTAGTATTTTATATAAAAATATTATTATTATTACCGAGTGTATAATTCAGCATTTTTCTGGGAAGGGAGAAGTCACTTCTTCTTTTTCAGTTCTAGATTAGGGCCTGTTTTGGAGTAGGGGAGGAGAAACTGGCTTCAAAGTAAATTTTGGCTTGATGCCGATAACAATTTTTAATTAATTTTTTTAACATGAAATATGGAAACTGAATAAAGTTTTGTTAACATAAATAAAATGGAAGGCTATTTTTAATTAATTGTTGTGTAAATGTTTATTTATACAAATAACAAAAATAGTCATCTGTTTTTTTCTAGCCATGCAGGACGGTCTCGAAAAGAGGCATGGGCACCCACAAACGGCGTTAAAGATGTCGTAATACAAGATGTCGTAATACAATCTAGTGCTGCAGACAGGCAAACAGACCAGGGTAAGTCTTGTTACAAATCATTTACCTTCGTTTGACACCCAATAGGCGATATATATTTTGTGCTGGAGTCTCATTAAACCTCTCAGTAAAAATCTTCAATTAAAAATATGTCTACGGCAAAAAAACCACATGACAATGAAAAAAACACCTGAATATAGTCCGAGGTAATCAAGTGCCGTGGAGAATTGAAAGCTCCATGGCATTGCCGATTGCAGTGGGCAGTTGCAGGGGTCGTTCAATCACTCCAACAATTTACAGCAATGCAGAGCTCGAAATTGGAAGTAAATGTGGCCTGCTGGTTTTTTCTGGGGGGTTTTAAGTAACTGGCCAAAATAAATATGTCCTGCTAAGTAAAAAATAGAACAGCACAGAATGAGGGAAGGGTTTGGAATGGGGTGTGAAAATTAGGACCTGCATGTATTTTAGAGTATTATGGAATTAAAATATAACAGAATCACATGCTAAATAGCAGATGAAATAATCGTAGATGCATCTGTCTCTTAAAAAATTACCTGTAGTTTTTGGATTGCTTATCGCAGGTCACAATGCACATGAGTTGTGACAACTATTTTAAACATATAGTTTGCCTGTATAATATTTGTGTGTTATAATAAGCATTACTTTTATCAACAGAAAATTAATTTTATTATAAAATTATACTTATTTGATATTTACTCCGTTATTAAAAATTTATCTGTTTGTTATCTTCAGTTTTAGTCATCCAGAAATTCAAGCTAAAGTCTGAACAACATTGTTATCAACTACAATAAATTGCTCTCCTACCACTAAATTTCCCCCACATTTTGTCAAGACATACATTGTATAAAAACCATTGCAATGATACAGATTCCACATACTAGAATGTAAGCATGTCACCTATATCGACTTTGCTCACATCTCCTAGGACAAAAAGCATGTAAATCTTTTTCACCGTTTGCCATTTTGCTTCATTTTTTAAAATGAAATACTCCTCAAGAGGGATGCAAGCCTCCGAAGTGTGAGACATAATTAATATGACGTTGTGATGATTACTTTATACACTAACACATCATGATATTGTTAGATTACGACACATTCTTCCATCCATCTTGGAGAGTATTCCATAAAAAAAACAAAATAGCAGGCTGCAAAAAAAAGTACATGCTTTTTTTCCCTGGGACATCTCATTAAACTCAATATAGGTGACATGATTACCATCTAGTATGTGGAATCTTTGACATTGTAATTTTGTTTTCACATTTTATATCTGGACAATATGTGGGGGAAATCTAACTGTAATTAAAAATTTCAGCAAAAGTTTCAATAAATTGTGATTGGAAAGAGTTATGTCACATTGTGTATCATTAATTTAGTTTTTTATTATCATAGTCAAACACTTTATAATTGTTATTATCCAGGTCCTATACAGTCCCACAGACCTCTATCTACTGACAACAGAGTTCCAGACAGATTAACAGAGCTGGACAAACTCAGTCAGGAGGCTGAAGTTCAAAAACGTAAGCTGTTACATGCAAGAGTATATTTTTTTTCCTTTTTCTATTTTTCCTTGACTGATTACGATTTGGTCTTGTTCAAAGGCATCGGTGAGCCCATAGGGCTATTTCTCGTTCAAGCCAGTGCTCCACAATTGGTGTAACAAAAGCTGTGGTATGTAGTATCTTGTCTGTGGGATGCTGCTTATAATAGATCCCATGCTGCTAATCAGAAAGAGTAGTGGTGGCGGTGGGTTTCGTCTTTCATCTGTGTGGTCCTTATCTATATTTCCGATGCAATATAACCATAATTAAATAAAGAATACCTAGTTAATGACGTCAGATATCCACTTTATCCTGTGACTGTAAGAATGGGAAATTCCGCGAGGCTCTGCAGACCATAAAAGTTACGGAAAAAAGCTATTATTTCTGTTATTTCAGCCACATTGTATGATGACCTAGAGGTCAAATGAGTGATTTTGTAATGTAGCTATGCATGTGACGTCACATGAGTGATGTCAAAAGTCATATCCTGCTAATAGCAGGATATGACTTTGCTTTATCTGTCATAATCTGTCAGTAGAATCGGTGGTTGCAGGATAAAATGTGTTTAATTTGTCGTTAAATAAAACATTCTTCTCCTCTTTCCTTCCTTTAGTGAAAGGCAAACTGTTAAAACATGTATAATTGAAAAGTGCATATCGGGCCAAATACAAAAATATGTGTGGTTCCTAATTTGTGTCGCCCCTTTCGTTGACACTAAACATATTTTCTCATCTAATGATCTTCACAATGGTGAGAGGAGGCAGCACTTGTTTCTCACGGAGTTATGGCCCTTGAATTTAGGAGATATGAAAATGTGTTGGGCGTGGTAGGGGACATGTATTTTATCGGTACTCTCAGAATGGCTTGTTTAAAATGAATAATTGTTATTTTGTTTTGTACAGCCATAATGATTGTGTTTCCTTTTGCAGGTCAGTTGGAAAAAGACGAAAATGTGAATAATGATAGTACTGACAGACACTTGCTGACAATGGTGAGTTTCCGTCTACTTAAATACTTAATTTCATTACTTTATTAACACATGTTTATGAACAAAACTGGGGCTAGGTCTGGGTCAGCAGAAAATTTTGGTCAAATTATCTATTAAACTTTAAAAATTGCAGAAACAGTTATTTTTTTAACAAACTATCAATTATTTCAGGAAATTATTATGCCAAATTAAAATTAAATTTGCCAATTGTTTTTAAAATTTGTAATTTGTGAATTTGTTGAATGCCAGAGCTAGCGCTGAAAAAGTTGAAGCAAGAATTACCTTAAAGGGACATTCCTGAGTTTGCTGCATTGTAAGATGTTTCCAACTAATGAAAATATTTCTACGATTAAACTTACATACTGTAAATCATGAAATTAATGCGAGCAAGTAATTAATGCGAAAAATGCGGCGCACACATCGATGCAATAATAACTTGACGCATTTTGTTTAGTCTCATTCCCAATACAAAAAATTTGCAGGATTTTACTATAATACTTCTAAATAAAATAAAACTTTTATAATATAATGATGAAACAAAATAAAAAAAACTATTTTTGTTAAATGTCTTTTTGTGAATACTTCCAGAATCTTTCTTCATTTCGATGTTGCCATTCTATTTTCACTTTCCTGGAATATCATAGCGGTTATGTAATACAGTGATGTTCCAAATGTTTTGTTTTTAAAAAGCTCATTTTGCGATGTGAGTATTTTTCAAATTTTCTTACACTTCTGGATTACTGTATACATTTAAACTGTTTTGAACATTTGTAAAATTATAATCAACAAATTTTATTACTAAATATATTCCTTTAAAAATGAAACAGTAGAAAATTATATATCCGCAACCAACAATCCGTGCGTATTAATTCAAACCAGTCGGCTCGACTCTATACATGGCATTTAAATTAGACTGGTCGCAAGTTGTCACTGTTGCAATATATCGCATTTGTTAACATCTATTCCTGTGCTGCGCATCGAGTGTATAAAATCAGTCTAAAACAATTGTTAGAATAATACGTCTGCATTGGCGTGAAATATTGTGCCCTGTAATAGCGACCCATTTACCTTTTATTCCTACTGATGGATTAATTAGAAGCAATCACCACACAAAAGTGCGAGGCATACCCTGAACAATAAGGTGTAGTTATACTAATTACACTACTTTAAGTAATGAGGGCTTCCTGGTCGACCCACCATGGCGATTAGCTTCAGATTATGTAGTAGCTGTGAAAACAACTACTGACTTCTTTTAACATGAAAGATGAAGCCCAAACAATATAATAACAACACAACTGTGTTTTTTATGTGATGTGGACTTTTGTCCGACGCATTAATAAAAATACGCATTTTTGTTCACTCATGTACGGACGCAATAATGTCATGACGTATTAATTACATGATTTACAGTATCAAATATGTTTTCTGGTTTCGAATATCAGTGTGTATATTCAATGTGTTTCTGGTCATCTTAATATTTGTAAGAAGCCCAAACTGGATTTTTTCTATTAATAATTTCATATGTGGGGGGGGGGGGGGGGGGGGAGTAAATAAAATGAAATTTAACCTAGTACAAATATTAGTACGATCAGAAACATGTTTAATATACAGCCACTAATATTTTATGCAAAAGAATATATTTGATATGTGACACAATTGTTAAAAAGTCTTTGTCAGTCATAACATCTTAAAAAGTGTATTTTTATCATGTGATGAATATTGACAAAACCTTACAAGTATGAATGTGCATATGCTTTTTCTTAAAAATGTAAGATAAAAGATATATTGTATGTTTTAATTGGTTTATATTATAAAATATTGTTCTTAACAATTATTTCACTGTCAAAACTTATCTGAGAACATCATTTAAAAAATTATAATTGTTTGCTGTAATTTGATTTGCAAACACTGTGTAAAGCTAAACTTTTATTTCTGACCCAGTTTTTAACCAATAGCCAATTTCTTTTTTGTACTGGGGAGTCATTCATGCTTCGTTCATTCATTCGTTCGTTCGTTCATTCATTCCATCGCAGTTTGGTTTTTTTACCCATAAAATTGCTATTTGCTCTTCCTACTCTACGTTACATTACAGTACATTACTATACTTGTATTGTTATTTTCAATCCAGAAAATTGTGTTTTGTGCCTATATTATGTACTTTTAGTCTTCAATCACCAGAGAACTAGTTTATGTATTTAATGGTTCCCTTCTGCCCTGTTGTTTTCGTGTTCACTTTATGCAGTTTAACAGTCGGTCATTTATTTTTAATCCAGAATAAATTAAATAGCCACAATCAAGTTATTGGTAAGATAACCAGAGGTGAGAGGGTGAGGTGTATACTGTATTTCTATATGAGACAGAGAGAGAGAGATGGAGAGAGACAGAGACAGACAGAGAGAGGGATAGAAAGAGAGACAGAGAAACAGTATTTACACCACTCGACATCTACATGGTCTTGTGGTATAATATAAACTTGTGTAATAAATAACAGGGCAAAACAACTGGTATGTGGTTCTTTGTATATATATGTGTTGAACTAGCTGTTGTTTTTCAGAATGATCTGTCCGACAGTCAGCAGCCTCGCTCTGCTCGATTCAACCACGTTGGTGTACGTCCTGCCGTGGATCCACAAGTGCACATGGTCACTCAGGGCAATGCAGATCTGCCAGGCCAGGATAGACGAGCGCCTAACGTGCACAGCGGTAGAACCCCTCACTCTTTTACCCACCATCATTATCATCATTACGCTCGCTCGCCTCGAGGTGTGTCGCTTTGCTTTGTTCGCTTGACTCATCATTATTTTCTCTTTCATAATATATACTTTCCTTTGATATTCAGTATCTGGTATATTTTTTATGCATGGATGTCATTAAATTATTTGTTTGTTTATTTGTTCATTCATTCATTCATTCATTCTTTTATTTTACATTCATCACTATTTCACTCATTGTATAATCACTGCTAATGTCTGTGGCAAATTGTTTAAGCTTTAAGGTTGCTGTTATATGCTGTCTTTATATCCTAAGAAGGGGGATGTAGCCCAGTGGTAAAGTACTTGTTTGATGTGCAGTCTGTCTAAGATCAATTCCCATCAGTGGGCCCATTGGGTTATTTATTGTTCCAGCAAGTGCACCATGTCCTGGTAGTCATTGTATATCAAAGGCTGTGATATGTGCTATCCAGTCTGTGGGATGGTGCATATAAAAGATCCCTTGCTGCTAATGGAAAAATGTAACGGGTTTACCGCTAAGTCTATACATCAAAATTACCAAATATTTCACATCCAACAGCCGATGATTAATACATCAATATGCTCTAATGGTGTCATTAAGGAAAACAAACCTTTTATCATATCCCAGTTGCCAAGAGGATGCATATCTCTCTAGAGAGGTTTACGGTCTTTACATTGACCTCTGTCCACTAACCACATCTAACCATTAACAAAGGGACAATCTTTCCAAATTTTAGATAGCCAGAAGTTGGTTCACAACTACTTGTTTGGTTATGTAATGTGTATTTGTCTAACAGGTGAATTGCCTGAACCTAACATACTTGCATAATGTTTCTGTATTATATTTGCATTCAAAATTACATTTTAAATTAACTGAGTTTTCAACAAAAATGTTTTAATTCTTTATTATGATAATATTTTGGTGAGCTATGCATCAAGTGTCCAAAAATCAGTCTAGAACTGCTTGTAGCTTTTAATTTTAGAATGTAACAGTTCACCGCGTACCTGTTTGGTGGTTCGCATGATTTTACATTTACAAAACGACACAATGATGGTTCGCATGAAATACTGTGCCCTGATTAACTCTTGTCCTGGGACCTAATTCACTAAACTCGCAACTTTGCGATATCGCAGTGCAATGCAAAAAGACTTGCAAAGAAGATGCTTTGTTGTCTAGCAGAGCCTAAGAGACCTTTGTGAATTAGGCCCCTGGTTAGACAGCTGAGTTAGCTGAAGTATATCAAGGACAGCATGCTTGAACCTTAATTGAATGTAAGGCTGCAGAATGATGTTGGTTCATAACTATTCAGCTTGATTGCTGCTAGACATGTTGCTGTTGTAGATATATTCTTCTTCAATGTTCCACTTGCTTGATACTGGATGTATATTCACTCTAATAAGCATGATCGTAATGGTGTTTATTGACACGTGGCATCTCTATGTTAATTCGTATCTATTATTCATTGCAATTATGTGTGTTTTTACTACTAAAGTTCGAACCAAATTGTTAACAACGATGATAAATTACTCTCCTACCTTTAATTACCGAAAAAATATTACATTGACATGGATTTCACATATCAGACTAAAACCACATCACCTATATCAACTCTAATAAACTTTTTAAAGATCTCCTAGGACAAAACAAATGCAATTTTTCACCGTCTGCCATTTTGCTTTTTTGTGGATTACTCTTCAAGAGGGGTTGGAAGCTTCCTAAGTATGTGATGTAATTAATCTGACGTCATGATGAGTGCGATATACCTTAGCGCATGTCATGAGATTAGATTATGTTATATAGATCCACCCCTCATGAAAAGTATTCCATGAACAAGCAAAATGGCAGATGGCAGAAAAATGCATGTATTTTGCCCTATGCAATGATTGTGATCTCAGCAAAGTCGATATCGGTAACATTGTTACAGTCTTGTATGTGGAATCTGTGTCACTGTAATGGGTTTGCATGTATTTGGGGGAAATCTAACAGTAGTTAAAGGTAGGAAAGTAATTTATCATAGTTGTTAACAATTTGGTTTGAACTTTAGGTGGTTTGTTCTTTCATATTCACTTGTTAGTATATGTTGTTTTATTATGCGCATAACTGTGTTGCTTTTGTATGTTTATTCATCAATGTCATTAGATGTGTTATTGTTTATTTATTCCAGTTATATTTACATACCATACCTCTTTAACCTATTTGGTGCAATATGTATTCCCTTTTGTAGCAATACAAAGTTGTGAGATGATGAATAAGGGCTCCCCAAACCTGACATCATCAGTTTTTCTGAGGGCAATAAGATAACTTTGAACTGAAACACACACCCCAAAAACTACATATTTAGAAATAAATAAATAAAACATTAAACAAATAAAAAATTAAATAAATAAATAAAAAGGATAGTCTACTCTCATTTTTGCAAAAATAAAGGGACATAATCAGATCTGTGTCCAGATTTTTGAAGCCATCTTAGCGTTATATCATAAAACCATCATAGTCTATTTCTTTTCAACAACACCTGTCCTCAAACTAGTGCATATTCCCCTAAGGATAGTAGATTTCTCTAACATAGCTATTTATTGTAGCGTTAGGCTAGCTTTAAAAATGCATAGCCAGGTTATCGATTCTCAATATCAAGTAGCTGACATGATATTAAATTTTAAACCTGTAGGGTTAGTGTCAAGTGCAGCATCTGTGTCCATGCTTAGTGGACAAACACATACCAAGATCACGTCCACAACAGCGCCATCTACCGTTACCTCGACAACACAGCCCATTACAGTCACATCATCAGATGGGAATAGTAGCGGTTAGTTTTAAAGATAGTTTACATTTTTAAAACAGGCATATGAAGTATATTCCTC
Organism: Gigantopelta aegis; assembly: GCF_016097555.1. Classification (NCBI taxonomy): domain Eukaryota; kingdom Metazoa; phylum Mollusca; class Gastropoda; order Neomphalida; family Peltospiridae; genus Gigantopelta; species Gigantopelta aegis. Next base: position 26,458,464 of record NC_054706.1, read on the forward strand.
AAGTTTTAACATATTGATTTGGTGAGTGACAGTTGTTTTCAGTGAAATCCACAGCTAAAATTTTTTATTTTCCTTTAAACAGAATGGCATGGAAATATTTCTGAAATACCATAATCATATGTATGCAAAACGGGGCTCAAACTTAACAACGGCACTAATGGCAATTGCCGTAAATCGGGGGCACCACAGACAGAACGTTTCTGCCACTGGTAAAAAATTTATGTCGTTGGCAAACTGTATATACCTGGTGTATATTATCTGCTAGTATTTAATAATTGTGTGTCACAGGATCGAACCACCTCAGTGGATCCATTCAACTGATTTAGTTTTTTCTCGTTCCAGCCAGTGCACCACAACTGGTCAAAAGCCATGGTATGTGCTTTCCTGTCTGTGGGAAAGTGCATATAAAAGATCTCTTTCTGCATTAGTAAAAATATAGTGGGTTTCCTCTGATGACTACGAGTCAGAATTAACAAATGTTTGACATCCAATAGCCGATGATTCATTAATCAATGTGCTTTAGTGGTGTCGTTAAACAAAACAAACTTTAATATTTGTGCTTTAAAATACAGCAAAAAGTTATTTCAGTCATGTTGATTTGCTGCAAAAGTCACTTTGAAAAAAACTGCCATGGGCTAGCTCAAAATTGCTGGCTGTTGGCCATTTCACCCATGGCAGTGTTTTTAAATACGAAAATAAATTCCATGCGAAAATAATGTAATTTACAGTATTTAACTATTAATATCTTAGTATTCACTAATTGATATTTCATACAAAATAAAAAAAAAAAGTGATAAGCATTGTCAGAAGTTTGTGTTCCCATTTTTATTTTAAAGTCCTTTTGATCAATATTTTACCCAAAAAAAACCTACATGTTAATAATTATTATACATGTATAATTATGATCAAATTATGGCAAGTTTTACAGTATTTATCATGTCAAATCTAAGGAATGATCAGTTAATTTGATTTAACAATCTTTGTTTAATTTTTTTTTTTTATCTTTCAGGTTTTTCTGCCTCACTTCCTCTTCCCAGTAAAAGACAGGAAAATATTAACGAAAGCTGTCGGTTCCGTGCAACGATCGGTGGTCCATCTTCCGCAAAGGTTTCTTCCAGTTACACCGAAAAACATGGATACCTTTCCCAGAAACCTCCCCATCATAGACCGAGACCTGTTCCCAACATTGACAGAGCACCCACTGAACAGTCCGAGCCTCGGTCACAGCTGACTGGAGAAGCGATGTCCCCGAGTTTAGCAAGAGATCGTCCGTCTGCTCACAGGCTGAACTCTCCAACGACTGAACAGAGCAGAGTGCAAGCAGAGAGACCGTATGAATATTCTAGGTGTGGTTCAATTTCTTCCATTAGTTTCTCATGTGACATTAGTTTAAAATTGTATTTCTTTAGTACTTCATTTTATTATCCACATTTTATTATCTGAATTAATAATGATCATACGAAGCACATGTGTAATAACAAGTGTAATGAAGTAATTTTGAGAAGCGAAATCATAACATGAGGTTGCTTCCCCTGTCCTAGCCCAGGCTGTACATATGAAATAATGATGTCATTTCGTCCTCTTCTTCTAGTTGTCTTTGAAACATTTTTTAGATGGCTCTTGATATTTATAAACAAATTTACAATAATAATATGGATAATAAAGAAATTATTACACTTGCTTGTGTGTCGTACTGATTTCACGAAACTCGTGTCGGGATTTATGTATTACCCTCGCTCTCGCTCGGACAATACAACAATCCTGACACTCGTTTCGTAAAATCAGTACGACACACAAGCTCGTATAATAATCTCTTTATACTTAGCAGATGTTATTGTAGTACTTATACTGGGTGCGGATAATAGCCCAGTAGTAAAGCACTCACCTAATGCGTGTTGGGTTTAAGATCAATCCCCACCAGTGGGCCCATTGGGCTATTTCTCGTTCCATCCAGTGCACGATGACTGGTATATCAAAGGCCATAGTACGTGCTATCTTGTCTGTTGGATGGTACATATAAAAGATCTCTTGCTACTGATGGAAACATGTAGCAGGTTTCCTCTCGTAGACTATATGTCAAAATTACCAAATGTTTCACATCCAATAGCCGATGATAAATGTGCTCTAGTGGTGTCATTAAACAAAACAAACTTTTAACTTTAATTATACTGTGACATGATTGTTCATGTGATGGAGCAGGATTCTGCACATGGTGGTCAGTGTTGGTACATTTGGTTTTAGTGCGTACTGTTTGAATTCACTGTAACAGTTGTTTAATTCACTGGAGTAAAGGGCCTGTCTTACTCACACAACAACCTTCAGTATATTTATTAAGTGCTTACAGTTTCAATCCACTTTTATTTAATTCATTTGTGGGTGTAAAATACCTGTCTTCCTCTTATTTGAACGTTCAGACTATATTTATTAAGTGCTTACTGTTTGAATCCACTGTATTTTCATGGATAATAGAGAAATGCCCATCTCCCTGTCTCTGTTACGACAACATTCAGTGTATTGATTCAGTGCTTACCTTTTGAATCCACTGTTTAATTCAGGAAAGTAAAATGCCAGTCCTCCTCTTACGACAACCTTCAGTATATTTATTAATGGATTATTTTTTAATTCACTGTTGTTTAATTCAGGAGAATAAAAGGCCTGTCTTCCTCTTACGACAACCTCCAAAATCTGGTTAGCCAGACGGCAGCTCTTGTGAGGCATGCAGTTGCAACCAGTCCAATCCGGTTGCGGGCAGAAAGGGAAACTGATCTGATAGCAAGTCCCTTCAATACACAGGTGGGAAGAAACGCTGATATTCATTACAGGTAAGTACTAGTGGAATCTCAAATTTTATTTTCCACTTAAAACAATGAAAAATATCTCCTTTTTTTTCCTTCTTTTTTTTTGGGGGGGTGGGGGGGGGGGGGGGGGGGGGGGGGGGGGGGGGGGGGGGGGGGGGGGGGGGGGGGTTTTTTTTTTTCTTTTTTTTTAATTGCCCCAGAAACATTTAGTAATGTCAGGAATAATATATTTGTTTATTATGCAGTGAAAAGGTATAAACTTTAACATAGTAGGAAAAACAATAGTTCACAAAGTGTTCACTATGTTTTAACATAGGTGTAAACCATAAGGTAATGGTATACCACACCTCTGTAAATGTTTTTTTCGTCTTCTTCTGTTGACTAGATCCCGTTTAGGTGGCGTCCTGTCTGCAGAAGAGGGTGACCTAGCCAGTGATCTCAACATCCCATCTCATCTACAAACTAGACACGCTGATCTCACATCACTGGTAAGTCTCATATTATGTCTTATGGGGAATGGCATCTTTGTGTGATTTTTGTTCATCTGTCACATGTTAAAATGACAGATCCAAGTTTTTAAATACTACAACATATTTTTTACTATTAAAGCCATTTTTTATAACCTAAATAGAGGATTCGTCACAAGTATTTTTTAATATGGAAAATATCGACCGAGTCTATGTTAATCGGTATTTGTCGAGGCTCTATTCAGACAAATACCGATTAACTAGACGAGGTTGATATTTTACATACTAAAAAACACGAGTAGCGAATTCTATTTATCCTATAACACTTCTAAAATAACATTTTAATAAATATTTTAGTAAATCACAGTACTGAAGTCGCCGCCATTGGTAATATGATGTCATCACGATTAGCAGAAATTAGTTTGACGTCACGCATTTTAACTAAATCTTTGAAAACATTGCACTCAGGTACACAGGTCTTGTTGGCTTGTAAGCAAATGACCCAGCCACAGCAACACATTACCTAGAGGCAAATTTGCATACCATTATTAACCGGGTTAATACACTAAAATTATGACATGAATATCATGGGTAAATTATAGGATAAATTAGAATATTAATTTTTTAATACCTCCGGGTTTTTGATATACAACAAAATGCATTGTTTCATAATTCTAGAAATGCAAATAATTGTTATCGAGACAAGCTCTAGTCTGTTTTGGAATCGTATTTCCCTGTTTAAACATTGCAGACTTTAGCTTTTCTCCTTTATAACCGTATCCAAATGTGTTACAGGTTTGTAGATTAACTAAACGTAGTGTCCACTCATGGGCTGAAACTAGGATGATCTGTTCCTTTAACGTTATTTCAAGTTGAGATTCTTTTGGATGGATATTTTCAGCTACGTATGAAAGAAAGTGGTATGGAAATATATGGAAGCTAGTAGATACTATTGACATATTGTGAACACCATAGGACATGAAAATCAGGGTTTTCGTTAGTTTGTATTTAAAATAGGTTTACAAATACTCCATTCTCTAAAATGTTAAGTGGTATATCAACAAGTGGGTGCGACTAATTGCATAATGAGAACACCCTTAAACAGTGTGATGATATTGCTTGTTGAGTCCATGTGTCAACCTATTAATGATGGTATACTGTAGATCCTGAAATTAACATGTCTTTAAATTAATACGAGTGATGGTGGGCTGAGTAAAATGCGACATTAAATTAATGCGAGTGATCTCCCTTTGAAATATTACTTTTATAACAACACACATCTGTGTACTTTTTGGTTAAATCCAAGTTACATGCGCATTCAATGAGATCAACTCACTAACATGTCTGTGTTAACATCAGTTAACCTGTTTAGTCCCTTGTGTTTTTGGTGAGACCAACACAAAGCATATCTTTGTAGCAATCATTCACGTTAGTCCTAATCTGACTAAACATTAGCATACATGTACCATTACAACTGAATACTACTTATCTGTGAATGACGATTTCAAAGTCATAATGAAATAACAATTCACCCACTGCAGGCCTTTCCCCAGGATTTTTTTAAGGCGCTTACATATATAGCATCATTTTAACACAATTTTTTTTGGGGGGGGGGGGGGGTTAAATCTTTAAAAAAAAAAACCCATCAATTTCATAATTTGCGCCATGTTGTTGCTGTTGATTTCAGCGTCGTGTTAAATGCTTGTCACCTCACAGTTTAACAAATACATATCTAGCATTATCTAACAAACATGATTATTGTAAACTAATTCAGTGTACATTTAACTGCAATTTGTATAAATACTGCATGTTCATTTCCTGCGATCGCGATCTCAGTGCGTGCTCTCGACCATAGCTACAAAATTAACAAAGACAAAGGAAATAACGAAACTGCAGTTAGGTATTCATTGATGCAAACAACTATTGTTTTTCTACACATTTACATCAAGATTTACTTCCATGTAATCGTATTGTTCATGTCCGCAACGATGTCTCTTGACACGTGGGTGTCAGCTGACTCTGAAGCGTGACGTATAATACGCCGAGCTTTCCTCAGTTCAGCCAACGAACGTTCTTCCTAACGTTCGCGAACTATTTGATTGGTGTCCGTAGTGTCCATTTGGTTTAACGTGAAGCGCACAAACCAGTGTAGCGAACGTTTTGTTTTCGCTCGGTCTGGCTGAACTCAGCCCTTGGGATAGCCGACATGTCTTTCGGCCCTGAACTGGCATGTGTATTCAAATTGACAAGCAGTGTCGGTTTGGTTCAAAGACTTTACAAAATTAAAATAATGGTGACATCTTTTACTCAAGAATTTCACCTTCAGAGATGTTTATTCAATTAATAGGTAATAGGTATGTCTTGATGCGTAATTCCCAAGCATACATACACTATTACAACAAGCAGTTATCTGGCGGATTAGTAGTAGCCGATCACCTGTACCACGTGACCAGCACAGGCCCGCCGACAATTAAAACGGTGCGATCAATGGACCTCAAAGTGAACATCTAAAGAATTGCAGAGATACCAAATGGAAGTGTGATAATGTGTGGTGAATGACGTTACGGATCACAGCTCCATTGTTTTGTATACATGTTACAAATTAAGCCGACACGGTCCTGCAGTTAAGGCGCTTACCAGACATGAAGGCGCTTACTTGGCTGGCTAAGGGAGCACGGGCCGTGTCGGCTTATCGCTCTAGGGAAACCCCTGCACTGGTATGCCGACAAACTTGCAGTAAACATGAACAGTAAAACAAAAAAAATTGTCAACCCCAGTATTAGCATGCTAAAACCCTTTCATTGCGCGATTGATTGAGTTGGCTTTTGACAGGGTTGCCAAAGACCCAGCAAACGTCACACGTAGACATAGAAATAAATGCGTCATATTATTAATGCGAATAACACAAATTCGCATTTTTTGCATTAATATTATGATCACATTAATTTCAGGATCTCAGTATACTGGATGTAGTGTATTCACATTATAACAGTGTGATGATATACACTGGATGTAGTGTATTCACATTATAACAGTGTGATGATATACACTGGATGTAGTGTATTCACATTATAACAGTGTGATGATATACACTGGATGTAGTGTATTCACATTATAACAGTGTGATGATATACACTGGATGTAGTGTATTCACATTATAACAGTGTGATGATATACACTGGATGTAGTGTATTCACATTATAACAGTGTGATGATATACACTGGATGTAGTGTATTCACATTATAACAGTGTGATGATATACACTGGATGTAGTGTATTCACATTATAACTCTTCTCTTTCAGTCATCTCCGGGACGTGGTGTTCGGAAAGTTTCATTTTTAGACAATCGGTCAACATCGAGTGGCGGAGATCGTAGCAGAAGTTTTCACACTTCAAAGGAAACAAGGTAAACCAATTTCAGGTGCTGCTACATAAAACACTAACCCATAGCCATACGGGCTCCCATTTTTGTAGGGGGAGGGAAGGGGGTGGGTGGCAGACTGGTTTTTGCCCAAATTAAATGAAAATGCCCTAATCTGGATAACAACATTTATTCATATTACCATTACTGCCAAACAGCTATATAGGGTTGCAAATAAATCATTACACATTATTACATGGATTACAACTAAATTTTTTATGGATGGAATGATGGAAATACATGGTTAAAAGGTCTCGGGTTAGCATTTTTTGCCTGAATATCTCTATTATTTTTTCACGAATTTGAGGATTTGTACCATTATATCCACGGGCGAGATGTAGCCTAGTGGTAAAGCACTCGCTTGATGCACTGTCAGTATATGGTCCATCTATGTCAGTGAGCCCATTGGGTTATTTCTCGTTCCAGCCAGTGCACCACGACTGGTATATCAAATGCTGTGGTATGTGCTATCCTGTGTCTGTGGGATGGTGCATATAAAAGATCCCCTGCTATACTAATAGAAGAAGTAGCAGGTTTCTTCTCTAGGACTGTTTTATTTACCAAATGTTTTCGTCCAATAGCCAATGATTAATACTTTAGTACTTCTCTTATCCATACTGTTTTCAGCCCCATCAGAGTTAATGTTCAAAAGAAAAAAACCCGTCCAAAGTCCGCTAGTGCAGCTAGACATGGCATCTATACAGAACGAGACAATCTCAGTGACAGTGAAACAGATAGTCCAAATCCTGTCTACAGAAGACGGTAAATACTCATTGGTGTCAGACATTTTACCACTCGCTGTATCTTTCAGAATATTCATGGTCTTACAATGCATTCAGTTGTGTACACCTTTTCCAAATCAAGATTGACACTTGAAAAGTTTTGACAAAAAAGTTGATTTCATTGTAAAATTAACTTTGTACAATGCAGAAAACTGCTTCTGAACATGTAGAACTTGTATAATTTTCCAAGCAAGCATGTTCTCAGACCACCCCAGGGGTGGATTATGCTTTAGGTAAGGGGGGTTTCCGAAACAATATGTAAATGTTTATAATTTGAAATTAAAATTATTTTTATGTGGACATCAATTTAGATCTACGTGGTGGAGTTGTTTTTTTAGCCGAGGGGGGTTTCCGTGCAACTGGGGAAACCCCCATGATCCGCCACTGCTCCCCATACTGTGATATCATTCAACAAGGTTTGCATATTGACATCCAGCATTTTGTCTCGGAATGACGTAAAATAAAAACATATTGGTATTACATTTAGCTCCAACATTAAAGTTTTGTTTAATTCCATTTCTCACAAACTGTATGTCCTAGATCAATAAAACTTGGTTTATATTATTTTTGGTATTAGGACCACCTCGTTATTAAGACCAATTTTAGTAAGTTTCACCGATTGTCGCAATAGCCAAATTTTACTGTAATTGAAAATCTCGTCAAAAGTAAATGATTTGAATCGGGCTCATGTCCTGTGACAAGTGATAATATCCCTTAATCAGTCCCAATAACGTGTAGTAAAAAAAAATTGTTTGGTTCCGGTTACCCGATCATCCCTAGATTTTTGGTGCCGACCCTAAACTTTTTTTCACCTTTTCTGCCCCCCTTTTTTTTTCCACCTGTTTTATTTAATAATCCATTAATATCAATCCTAATTTTCGTCGACTCTAAAAACAACAACTGCATAGAGAGATGCCAAGAGATCTGTCAGTCCAAGATCCTGTCAGTCCAAGATCCTGTCAGTCCAAGATCTCGTTACCAGAAGAAGACCCGGAACACGGTGCACAATTTTACTTCCGAAGAGTTCCAAATGAAAAGCTTCCGAGAGCCATTCGGAACTCCTCGTACATTTCCACGAAATATAAGCGTAGCGGAATGTGACGTGGTGTTCTGATTGGATTCACAAGTTCCGAGTAGTTCCGAATGAGTACGAGAACACGTCCGAGAGCATGTGGTGTCAATGGCGTCTTCCATTTACAGAGTAGAATGTCAAAAATGTGCTCATTCAAATCAAATAATATTATTTAAATCAATTTCAAATGAAACGACATTCAAGGAATTATTTTCTACCATTCACCCTCCCAGTGTCAGATTTCATTTTCAATCCAGCTGTAAAGCTGAACTAAAGGATGACGATATCGCAGTGGACGATTAAAACGTCACTGTTGGCCAGCTGGCCGAGCGTTTTTCTATTAAATATATCAAATTTTGTTGCACAACAGATGATGAACTTGACATAACTCCAGTCACCCATGTCAAAAATTAAAATGTGTTTGATATCCTTAGGGAAAGCCGAAGTCAAAGAGGCTACGTTAAAGAAAAATCTTCAAGCTAAGCTTTTAATTAAAAACAATTAAAAAAAATTCCTACCTACCTACCCTATTTGTTTTTGGCATGTAACAGGAACCAAATAATGTTTTTTACTTGGCCTAATCAGTCTGTACAAACAGTGGTTGCAGCAGGGCTGACACTGGAACAGATTTTGGTTTAACCAATTTTTTGGAAATGTAGAGTATTTCTTTGAAAATCATTAAAATGTGGTTAATTTGAGGAATATTTTATTAGCCAAAATCTAAATTCTGGAGCCATTTTGAATAAAAATTAGCAATTGGCTAATTTTAGGCAATATACAGGGTGAGCCCTGTTGCGGGATAAAATAAAACGATGTGCCATTACAGACAGTGGATGCTGAATAAGTTGTGATATTTTCAGACCTCATGAGGAGGTGATTGAAGATGTCCTCAGCAGTGATACTGAACAGAATCGGTACACGTCCGATGTTAGACGCAGGACTCGAGCCAAGCCAGGAGTAACTGGCCAGAGACGAGCCAGTCGCAACAAGCAAGTCAACTTCACAGAATCCACAAAGAAACCAGTTTCCAGTGGAGTGCTTGCAGAGACCCGGCGATTCTTGAACAAAGAGAATATTGCTCATTCAAAGAAAACAAAGGTTTGTACTTAATATTGTGGATTTGATCTCACGAGGCAGGAAATGAGTGAGAGCTGTTAGTATTAGCATATATTACCGACCTCGATGGTGTAGTGGTCAAACCATCAGAATTACGGCTGGTAGGTACTGGGTTCACTTCCTGGTACCGGCTCCCACACAGAGTGAGTTTAACGATTCAGTGGGTAGGTGTAAGGCAACTATATCGACTTCTCTCTGAATAACCACTAACTCTCTGTCCTGGACAGACAATCCAGATATCTGAGGTGTGTGTCCAGGACAGCATGCTTGAACCTTTATTGAATATAAACAACAACAACAAAAAATATATAAATAATTAAAAGCAATAAAGAATTAGCATTTCAAGTGCTGACAGATAGAACTTGTGTCCAGAGTCATGACTTTTACAAAAAGAAATTGTAACAGTTAAAAATATTTTTTTATTCCAATTTGTTTTTGTTTTTGTTTTTTTAATTATACAGGTTTGTATTACTTCTGTTACAATTGATCTTCCCCACTTGGTGAACACAAACGGTTATGATTGGGTCCCCTCTTGGTACGCCAGTGATTTTTGTCGAGTTAAATACCTGTTGATTTTTATGGAATACCAAATTTTATTGTCGCTGAAAAATTTCTTAGATTAAATTGTCATAGTAACCCTTCACTTTTCAAGATCCAGCCAACCTCATTTTGTTGGGGGTTTTCACCCCCTTCCCAACCAGAACCCAATAATTGGTTCATCAAAGGCTGTGAAAAATGCATAAAGATCCAGGCTATTAATTATAGGTTCTTGGCCACAATGTCAGCATACCATTCTGTACATTTTTACTTGATTGCTAATTTAAAATCCACGTTCACTGAAAAATTCATGGACTGGAGCTCACCGGTGCAACACAACATGCCACACAACATGCCACACACGGCATGTAACAGTAAGCACTGTTCAACACTGACACAAAGCGTTTGCTTTTGAAGAGAGTTTTTATTTACCAGCTAAGGTCGCAATACTTTTTGTGTTAGCTACATCTGATGTCACAATACTTTCTACACGCAGTTTGAGCTACTGTTGGCATATCGCAATACATTCATGACGCCATACATAATGGATCTACAGTAATCATTAAACAAAACCAACAATTACATAATTATTACGTCATTCTATGACAGTTTATAAAGTTACATGAGTGTTGGCCAGTCAAAATGTAGGTAATCTCTGTTTTTAAAATATAGTATGTGATTTATTTTATTATTTTATTTTTGTTTTAGTATCTACGGGATATTTATTCTGAAGATTATACTGACTTTTTTGATGAGGCATTTGAAGAGTTGGGCAAAACAAGGGCAACAACTAAAGAGACGGTATGGAGCTGATTGTATATTAAACTGTTTATTGCTATTATTGTTTTTCAATTTACTGTTTTTAGTACCAGTAGCTTGTAGATTTCAAAAAGTCTTTGGTGGATGTTGTATATGAAATATAAACCTATAGCAGAAGATTGTTAAGTTTATGAAATCAATTCTAACATTAAAATTTTCATTTGTTATTATTAATTATATGTGCATTGAAATATACCACACATTTTAAAAAACATTTATTCACAAATCTAATACTCATTTGTTATTATTACTTATATGTGCATTGAATTTTTTTTTTTTTACATTTATTGACAAATCTACATTTCATCAAACATACAAAAATAATATATAAGTTGTCATTATTAATTAAAAATGCATCAGTGTATATATCACTATTTTTTTATTGTTACTAATTTTCAGGAAGCTCAGTACAAGAAGAAAGTTCTTTCTGGTGGCAAAACTACAAGACACAAAAATGTCTTAAAACCTAAAGGACGAGTCAAGCCATTGGGTATTCACATATTCACATTCACCTTTGCAGGCCTGTCAGAGTTTAAAATTTTTGGAGGTGGGGAAGGGGATGAAATATATATAAATGCACTAATACAATGCTGTGGTATGTTGAAGAAGATGAGTCGTGCAAACAGTTTAACTGGTTATAAGATGGGTTGAATCTAAAAACAACAGTTCAAAATAACAGTCATACACAAATATCCTCTAACACTATTAGAACTTGTGCGTGACTGTGTACCTCCATTTCTTGTCTGCGTAGTTGCTTGACAATGTGTATTTACTTTTAATACTTAAGTACTTAAAAGCAGCTTTTATAGTTGAATGCCAAAAAAATAGAAGAAAATCTACTTGTATTAGTAAAATCTTTTAGCAAAAGAAAACTAATGCCTTGTATGTCTTGAGCTGGAGTTTATTTGGCACAACTGTGAAAATGTTAATTTCATTAACTCTTTATGAAATGCTATTCCCCAAAGCATTGACATATGCACTGATTTTATTTACAAGTTTTTATAATTATTCCATTACCATTTTTGTTTAAATAGTTTTTTCCTTGTTTGCAACAAAGTAATACTTTACCCTGATAGGCCACTTTGAATAAATAAGCCACTGTATCTTGCCATAAATAATAAATGATATGTGATTATTTTGAAGGTGTTATTCCAGTGATTAAGAAGAGTCGAGTGACAAAACCGACCGTATGCACGAAGGTGAGGAAACACAGTGCCAGTTCTGGAGGACCGCCTCAACGCAGAGGATCATGTAAGTTTTGTCGTTTTTGTCTCGCCTTTACGACATAAAAAGCTAAATTTTAGGTTCTATTTTTCAGATGGCACCAGCATCGGCAGTGATGATGGCTTCAACTTTTTTGTTTAAAGTTATACATTTAGATCAGTTTCTCATAAACTGTAAGTCCTACACAGTGTAACGTGGCTGATAGTTGTAACATAGTTGCAGGGGACAATATTTCAAAATCTGAGGTAACTGGAATTTGATTCACGTGGTTTTTACCTAGGTAACCAATTGTTCGGTTACGTGAATTATATTTGTGTAGCTTGTGGGTTACCTGATTGGATACCTCAAAAGTGACGTTGAAATTTTATTTTAAATACATAATTTTTAGCTCAAACATAAAGTTAAAACAAAATACAAAAGAAAACATTTTATAAAACAGATTCTTTAATGCTTGCTGAAGTTAACAATATTGTAAAAGGACTAAATATCAGCCCCAGTACTGAAACAAAATAGATACATTTCCAGATTCCTTTTCTCATTTTGTGGTGGTCAAGTTACTTTCACTTTATCGATGATACTTCTATACTACAGTGACATTATGCGATGTTAGTATTTTTCAACTTTTTATGACACTTTTGGATTCCTGTTTACGTTAAAACCGTTTTCAATATTTGTAAAATATTATGTCTAATATATATTCCTTTAGGGATAAAATAGCAGTAGATACTGAGCATTTAGTTTAGACTGGTCGCAAGTTACAACTTTTGCAATGTGGTGTTGTCTACTGGTTTGCTGTGCATCAAGTATCTAAAAATCAGTCTAAAACATTTGTCAAAATACTAGTCAAACTTTAGAGTTTCGAAATTACAATACTCAACTGTATAATAAACTTCCTGTAATCGTGAAGTTTGCAAGTTTTAATTTCTGAACATCTGCGATTTGCGGTTCGCGGTTCGCGTATATTTAATTTTGCTGCAGAATGGCTGTTCGTGTTAAATATTGTGCCCTGTAGTTGTTCATCACAGGACAGTGAAATTGTTTTATGGTAGGTGAGACATTTAATTCTGCTGAATTCTTTTTTTCTTTTCTTTTTTTGCTGAATTCTTTTTTTCTTTTTTTTTGCTGAATTCTTGTTTTAATACTGCATACTTTCATCAGGAAATGTTATCAGATATTAAGTCTTCCTGAGCCTCTACTCACAGAATTTGCTGCCTGGTGCAAACCCCCTTATTTCCCTCCAATGTGAAATTGGTGTCTACCCCCTTTTAATACTAATAATTAAAATCATTAAAACTAGATGGAGTTTACCTTTTCGGCAGCAAGCAAAACGTTGAAATGTTTTGTATCTACGACAATAAATACAGTAAGAGTTTGTTATCATAACTATTTCTCATTCCAGCCAGTGCATCATGACTGGTATATCAAAGGCCCTGGTATGTGTTATCCTGTCTGTGGGATGGTGCACATAACAGATCCCTTGCTACTCATGGAAAAATGTAGCAGGTTTCCTCTTTAAGACTATATGTCAAAATTAATGTTTGACAGCCAATGATTAATAAATCAGTGTGCTCTAGTGGTGGTGTTGAACAGAACAAACTTTAAACTTTTTTTTGTTATGACCTTTGTAATCTCGGGAGCCCAGGATATTTAGAGGTTGATAAATAGTTCTATAGCATAACTTTCACCACTACCTTTATTTTTGTCTGAACCACTGATATCTTAAAATGTTTGGTTTAATCTCTTCGACAATGTTGTATATTGACACCTATTATTTTTGTCTGAACCACTGATATCTTAAAATGTTTTGGTTTAATCTTTTCGATAATGTTGTATATTGACACCTATTATTTTTGCTTAAACCACCGATATCTTAAGATTTTTGGTATATTTCCTTCAACAAAGTTTGACTGGTTGTATTCAATTTGGTAATTGTTGTGTTTGTCTGAACCACTGATATCTGCAGATTGTGATTTACGCCTTTCAATAAAGTTTGACTATATCTTGATACTTATTATTTGTTTGGCTGTATATTAATACCTATTATGTTTATCTGAACAAACAATATCTTAAATTTTTTTCGTTGAATCTCTTCAACAAAGTTTAACTGTATATTAAGATGTGAACTAATGCTTTCGGTATACAGGGGAAATGGCACTTTTGTAACTAAATTATCTTTTAAAAAATGCAAAACCCTCAGTTATTTTACAACAAATATCAATTATTACATAAAATGTTTTCACCAAATTAAGGGGCGGACATAGCCCAGTGGTAAATGTGCTTGCTTGATGCGTGGTCGGTTTTGGATTGATCCCCATCGGTGGACCCATTGGGCTATTTCTCGTTCCACTGGTATATCAAAGGCCGTGGTATGTGCAGTCCTGTCTGTGGAATGGTGCATATTAATGGAAAAATGTAGCAGGTTTCTTCTCTAAAACTAAATGTAAAAATTACCAAATGTTTGACATCCAGTAGCCATTGATTAATAAATCAATGTGCTTTAGTGGTGTCATTAAACAACAAATTTCTTCTTCACCAAATTAAAATAAAATTTGTCAATTTTTCCTAAAATTTGCAATTGACATGAATTTGACGAGTAGTAGTATATATTTGATGTTGTGCCCCTCTGTTAAAAATGGTTGCCAAAATGGTCAGAACCATATTCTGATACTAGTACCGGTAACTACCAGTGCCCCACAACTGGTACATCAAAGGTCATGGTATGACCTGCCCTGTTTGTAGAAAACTACACATAAGAGATCCCTTGCTGCTGTTTGGTAGCAGTATTTGTAATTATGGAGCACATTTTTAATATAAAAGTAAGAAGTTTGATTCATTTCTTTTCTTAATTTTAAAACAAAAGCAATACACTTTGACCATCACTTTTATTGTAAACACAGAAACATAACATGAAGAGACAACACAATATAATCATAACATGAAGAGACAACACAATATAAACATAACATGAAGAGACAACACAATATAAACATAACACGAAGAGACAACACAATATAAAAATAGAATACATAACTAGAATTTTTTTAAATCAAGTGACATTTATAGTAAACTCAGCATATGAAAATATTTAACAACCAACATATAAAATATCACATAACATGAAGAGACAACACAATGATAAAATCACATTTGATGGAATGTCAATGCAATAAATGAAAAAAAAAAACCAAAAAATGGTATCACAGAGATTATGTTTAAAAATTTGCCTTGATATAATGTATATGTAAATTGTGGAAAATAGAAAAATACAGGCTATTTTATTAACTAGAATTTTTTTAAAATCAAGTTTTGGAATTTAAATCACATTTATAGTAAACTCGGCATATGAAAATATTTAAACTCAACATATTAATAAAACAATATCACAGACGTTTTTTTTTATCACAGGCATGCTTTTATCACATGTTTAAAAAAAAAAATAACTAGTATGTACACGGATATACATGTAGATATGTTCAAGTGAACATATCTAAATATATTGGAACTCAACATAACTGATGAATGGAAATAAATATATTAAACTCGGCATACATGTATATAATATTTTAAACTCAACATGTTAAAAAAAAAGATCACCAAAAAATGGTATCACAGAGATGCTTTTATCAGATTTAAATATATATTTATTTTGTGGACGAATTTAAATGTTTAAGTCAACATATGTAAATATATTGAACCCAACATATGTGATGGACAGATATACATGTAATATATTAAACTCAACATATGTAAATATTTTAAACTCTACATGTTAATAAAAATATATCACAGAAAAATGTTATCACAGACATGCTTTTATCACAGATAATTAAAAAAAAAAAAAAATTATATACAGATGTAAATATATTTAAATCAACATATATGTAAATATATTAAACTCAACATAATTGATGGACGGATATAGATATATTAAACTCAACATATATAAATATTTGAAACTCAACATGTTAATAAAAATATATCACAGAAAAATATTATCACAGAAATGCTTTATCACAGATATTTAAAAAAAAACTTTTTATAGCTAGATGTAACTACGGTATGTTCAAGTCAACATATGTAAATATATTGAATCCAACATAATTGATGGACGGATATAATATATTAAACTCAACATATGTAAATATTTTAAACTTAACATGTTAATAAAAATATATCACAGAAAAATGGTATCACAGACATGCTTTTATCACAGATGATTTAAAAAAAGAAAACAATTTTATGCACGGATGTAAATATATTTAAGCCGTTATATATGTAAATATATTAAACTCAACATATTTGATGGACGGATATAGATATATTAAACTCAACATATATAAATATTTTAAACTCAACATGTTAATAAAAATATATCACAGAAAAACGTTATCACAGACATGCTTTTATCACAGATTATTAAAAAAAGAAAAGAAATTATATACAGATGTAAATATATTTAAATCAACATATATGTAAATATATTAAACTCAACATAATTGATGGACGGATATAGATATATTAAACTCAACATATATAAATATTTGAAACTCAACATGTTAATAAAAATATATCACAGAAAAATATTATCACAGAAATGCTTTATCACAGATGTTTTAAAAAAACCCTATTTTATAGCCAGATGTAACTACGGTATAGTCAAGTCAACATATGTAAACATATTGAATCCAACATAATTGATGGACGGATATAATATATGAAACTCAACATATGTAAATATTTTAAACTCAACATGTTAATAAAAATATATCACAGAAAAATGGTATCACAGAAATGCTTTATCACAAATAATAAAAAAAATTAAAAATTATGGACAGATGTAAATATATTTAAATCAACATATATGTAAATATATTAAACTCAACGTAATTGATGGACGGATATAGGTATATTAAACTCAACATATATAAATATTTAAAATTCAACATGTTAATAAAAATATATCACAGAAAAATATTATCACAGAAATGCTTATCACAGATGTTTTTAAAAAAACCTATTTTATAGCCACATGTAACTACGGTATGTTCAAGTCAACGTATGTAAATACATTGAACCCAACATAATTGATGGACAGATGTAATATATTAAACTCAACATATGTAAATATTTTAAACTCAACATGTTAATAAAAATATATATCACAGAAAAATGTTATCACAGATGTTTAAAAAAAATTAAACTTTATAGACGGATAAATTCAACACAAATATTTTAAACTCAACAAATATATTGCAGAATTTTTTTTATCGCAAACATGCCTTTTTATCACAGATATTTTGTAAAACTGATTTGATGGACAGATGTACATTAAAATCAACATGTAAATATATCAAACTCAACATATCAATAAATAAAATATCACAGAAAAATGTTATCACAAAAATGCTTTTTATCACAGATGCTTGGTAAAACTAATTTAATGGATGAATGTAAAAATATCAAGGTCAACATAAAATAAAATTATAACAAAAGAACTATATTTATCACAGATAATGTTATCACAGTGACATTTTTATAAATATGATAATTTGGTATTTGATAATAATAAAACTTCTTTCTAAACTACAAAATTACTGATATCATCATCAGAAGAACTTAGTATTTGAAACACTGAGAAACAAATAATGATTGAAAGTAAAACCTTTTTATTTTATTGTATCTTATCTGTTGTCCTTTTGATTAATAGAATAATTCTAGTTTTTCTTATTTGATTACTTATGCTAATATTTTAACTTGTTAACATCATTGGGAAAATACTGAGCCATAGTTAACAAAAAATATTTTTGATTTAAATACAAATAGAAGGTGGCATTTTTATCACAGCCAGCTTTCATTAACTCGTTTATCACAGCCAATTGTATAATAAGAAAAGGTATTTTAAAAAGATCTAACTATATATATTAAAGTTAAAATGGAAAATAAAATGTTAATATAACAACGTGTAAATAAAATAGAAAAAAGTTACAACTATACATGTATATATTAAAGGTAAAACGGAAAATAAAATGTAAATGTAACAATGTGTAAATAAAATAGAAAAATATATATCTTAAAATTCAACAGTGTATAAATTTAACAAATGAAAATTAAGCATTAAAGTTAAATAAATTATAATTCAATTAAGTGCCCATGCAAATTTGTTTTAAGTGCAAGTAAATTGATGATAATGAAATCAGAGGTTTGCTTTCATTTTACACACAAGCTTCTTTTTTTTTCTTACTGAATCCTTTTAGCAAGAATTTGATTTTGATATTAACAATCATGATAGTACACCTGCATTTTCTGCAAATTTCGCCACAATGAACTATTCAGTTTAATAAATCTTCAGTATCTTCTTCTTCATGCTATGTCCTTGTTACTTTGTAAATACATTCATCTTTGTTTAAACTGGTTTGTATTTGCCATTTGCCAGAGATCTTTCATTCTTTTGTTTTCATATTTTGATTAATGGATGCTTCTCTCTTACATGAATGTCTCTGATTATCTTCAATGAATCCATAAAGTAGTTTCTGGACAACAGATTCTGGAGTGTTTTTGACATAATTTTCATTTTGTTGTGTCCACGCAATAGCTGGTAGTGGGTTTTGTACTGAAGTGTTAAACGTTCATTTGTTCCATCGTACCTTGATGATTGTGGATCTGAAAAATAATGAAATAGTTTTATACATTTACTAAATAAACATTTTACCATTCGCAGGGCTGTACCTAGCATAAAATACCTAAGGGTTGGGTGGGAGGCCAGTGAAAAAAGAATCAAGTCACAGAAATATAGGGCCTTGTCCAGCTAGACAAATAAAAGCATTTTTCATCTTTATTAAAAAAATAATTTAAAATCATGTTTTTCTGATTTGATATTGACATAAAGATTGCCTCGTGATATTATTATACATGTAATTACTGATATTGCCCTAATTTATGTTGAAACTTACATTATATATATATATATATATATATATATATATATATATATATATATTGTTTGTATATATTGTTGTTTTTTTTTTTGTTTTTTTTTTATATATATATATTATAAGTGACTAGTTCAAATACAGTTTTTCTGCTCTTGAAAAAGGATTTAGTATTATATGACATTTTTCACATTTTAATGATAACTAATCATAATAGCCACTTCTGTTAGACATAAAAAAAACCCAATGAAAACAAAAATAAATACTATAGTATTACTATATAAAACATACCTGTTCAAAATGGATTGCTAGTTTCACTTTACACAATGATTTGTAACGTGCAGTTTGATTGTGTGAAAGGTTTAACTCTTATTAATTCCAAGAGGTCATGGGAAATTAGACATTTTCAATTCCACTGGATATGTTCTAATTGCCTTGACTCCTTAACAACCAAGATTCAATACTAAAAGTCCAATTCCTTTTTTGGATAAATCTACTTACCAGTTGTTGTTTTTCTCTCACAAATTCGTTAGTTAATGGCCTCTGATATCAATTTTCACAGCAAAGGAAACACACACATGTAAAGGTCACATAATCTTCAACACTGATATTTATTTTTTCACTACAGCTATTTAAAGAGAAGTAGTTTGTTTGTCAACACCGTTGTCACCAAGACATCATCTGCCTTGATTGGCATTTTAATTAGACAGCCATTGTGTCAACTTTCACTACCACTTGTTAATCCCAATTAGCTATTAAGTCAAGCTCTCTGGTCGTTGGATTATTTCTAAGTCCTGTAATCCTGATTGGTCGGCCCTTTATCAGCAGGAATCCTGATTGGTTGATAATCACCTTAAAATTATTAAGGAGAAAACATTTTCATGATTGTAGGTGGTTTTGTTTTCCGAATTTCTTTTGTCATGTACTTAATTATATACAGAGAATGTGTTTGGAGACTTCAAAGACTATTTTACCTACACAATGTAAAATTAAAGAATTTTATTAATCAGGCATCTTAATTATTAATCTATTGTTTGAAGGACTTCAGAGACTTTTTGGTTACATTTGTCTGTCTCAGTGTAAGATTAATGGTAGTTCGTTTTATTCATTAGATGTATTATAATTAAGTTAATTTGTTGTTTGAGAGTAAGATCTGATTAGAAGATTTAAAAAATGTAACAGACTTAATTAATATTAATACATGTAGATTTAGTGTATTTTATCTTTAAGTAGTAATTGATTGTTTTATTGATCTTCAAAGAGGTTTAGTCTACAAACATGAACCACACTGCTCATTATGGATGTCTTTTTGTTAAAACTGATGTTACTTACATCAATAGTATGGTGATTGAACCGCTGATTTAAAGCTAGTACGTGTAGTAGGTACTGGGTTCTAATCCCAGAACTGATCATAATATCCACTTTTATTAGTCACACAAAAAACAACCTACATGTATGAAAACAAAAATAAATACTCTGGTATTACTATTTATCCTGTAACTTACCCATGATATCCATGTCATAAACCCATGTGATAATTTAGTGTATTAACCCGGTTATTTTAAAGCTCGTACATGTAGTAGGTATGGGTTCTAATCCCAGAACTTGCTTCTTTATAATTCCAGGACTAAAAATAAGAAGTAAAATATGGCCTGCTGTTTTTTTGTTGTTGTTGTTTTTTTAAATAACAGGCCAAAAGGAATAGTCCTGTCAAGACAAAATACGGTCTGCTGAAAATAAGACAGCATAAGGTGAAAGGAGGGTTTTGGGATAGTGCTTGGAAAATTGGGATCTCTGAGACGTACTTTAGAGCATTATGGAATTGAAATATGACAGAGTCAACGAGCTAGGTAGAAGATGAGATAATTGAACGTACATCTGTATTTTGAAAAATAATCTGTATTTTAAAAAAAAAAAATGGTTGTTTTAGAATGTGAATTTCTATTTCACCTGCAAAGTCGTAAAAAGTGGACTGCTTTTAAAGCATCAAGTTCACAGCACAGTGGGGCCCACTAAAGTAAAACCAACCTCTTTTTCATTAATGACTGACCATTCATCCATTAGATGTGCGCCCAGGACAGCATGCTTGAACCTTAATATAATATGACTTAAGCACAGAAATAAACTGAAATAAATTTATTAACATAACATAAAGTAAAATATGCCTGTTCATTAAAAATAAGGTTGGTTTGTTGTATACACGTAGCTATGACTTTTGTTTATCGTTTATTAAAAATAATTTCATGTTTAATAAAATCATGACGTTTGCTGTTTATTACCAGTGACAGTTGACGATGAAGAAGATCTGCTTCCTTTACTCCTGGAAGAGTTTCCCTATCTGTATCTGTCAGAGAAGCACATGGCACGAGTTGTGGCGGCAAGGAATCTCTCAGATAGACAGACTGACGAGAGCCTATGAAGAGAAGAGGAGAAGGAAAAGCAAAGCTCAAGAACAGGTTAAAGCAAAATTATATTATTAATTTTATATTCCTATATAATTTCCTTTAACTCTACATACTGCAGCAAAAAAATGCTCTTCATTATTACATCTTACTGAGCTACTGCCAATATAATTTGCTACCCATTGGAAGTACTTTAATTTCAAACTAAAGATGGGCAGGACGTAGCTCAGTGGTAAAGCATCTTCCTGATGCGCAGTCGGTTTGGGATCAATCCCCATCGGTGGGACTATTGGGTTATTTCTCGTTCCAGCCAGTGCACCGTGACTGGTATAGCAAAGGCTGTGGTATGTTCTATCCTATCTGTGGGATTGTGCATATAAAAGATCCCTTGCTACTAATGGGAAAATGTAGTGGGATTCTTATCTAATAGACTATAATATGTTAAAATTACTAAATGTTTGACATCCAATAGCCAATGATTAATAAATCAATGTGCTCAAGTGGGGTGTCGTTAAAGAAAACAATCTTCAAACTAAATTAAAATCTTTCTCTACCCACTATCAGATTGATAATTAAAATCAATGTGAAAGTTCATATAAAAGATTCCTGGCTGCTTTTTAAGTAGGAGTAGCCTATGTGGTAGCAGATGTCAAAATAAGCTCGTGTGACACTAAAATAATCGTAATTTAAAATGTGAAGAGGTATCATTAAACAATTCTTCTTTTCTTTCCTTTCCACTTGTATATTTTGTGGTATTCACTCTTCAGTATCAGTAAGATAAGACTTATTGGGAAGGTACAAATGTTTTGAGTAGCCTTTTAGTGTCATCAATAAAATCAAACAAAAATAGTTAGGTATGAAACATCATTGAATAGGTGGTGTCTTAGTTTTTCTCTTAACTGGATATTGACACGGTTTGGTATATTTTGTAACTGGTTTTATTAAAATGTGCGACTTTTAAATAATATTTTTGAAATATGCATAAAAGTAATGAAAATTTGCATTGATTTTGTGGCAAAATAATCTCTAACTTCAACTGTGAGGCTGTTGTATCACACAGAATTATTGTAAATGTTTTTTTCTTTTATTTAATTTAAAACCAATTTATTATTTTTCAGATGGAAGAGGCAGAAAAGAAACATACGGTTCTGACAAACATAGTGAAAAAACAGATAGAACACACAAGGAGATTGGTAATTTATTAAATGCCTGACTTTCACATAATCAAACCTGTATTGGACATGGTTTTTAATTATTATTATTATTATTATTATTATATATGTATAAGGATAATGATGTGTTATTAAATGTTTCTATCATTGAGTGAACCCAACTTTTACATACAGTGTAACATATATTAATCATAGAGAAAAAAACAAGGACATTGTTAAATTATTAAATGACTGAACCCGATTTTCACATACAATCAACCTTGTATTATATAGCTGCCTAAAGATGTTATTAAAAACTGGCATTGTGAAATAGGTGTTTGTTTAATACAATTTCTAATTAATTTAAAAAATATATATATATATTATTTTTTTATTTTTTTGTAATATTTAAAATAGCACAAGATTAATCATTGATTTCACAAATTTAAAATTCTTTTAAAAGTAATTAATTCAAATATAATTTAATTGTTTTTTAATGAACATCCAGAGGTTACCTAAACATTTAATTGCGCAAAATACTTATTTAAAGTATTACATTATTTTCAAAATGTGTCTTTTTAGAGAGAAATAAAAGATCGTCAAAAACAGCAAATTGCATTCCGGAATAAAGTACACGAAAAGCGAATCCAGTCATCTCGAGCAAGGCGCTACTACGATGAATACCAAGTGAGAATGAGAGCGAAAATGCTGAAGAGGCGAACCAGAGAAGAAATGGTGAGTAAAATGAAGAAGAACATGGTCCAGTTGTTAGTTTGGACACTTGCTAATGAGTGTATATTTTAGGCCATTGTTAATAACAGTTAGACTTAATGGTGTTGTGGGGAGTGGGACGTAACCCAGTGGTAAAGCACTCTCTTGATTCGCGGTCGGTTTGGGATCGATCCCCGATGGTGGGCCCAATGGGCTGTTTCTAGTTCCAGCTAGTGCATTACAACTCGTATATCAAAGTATGTGGTATGTGCTATCCTGTCTGGAATAGTGCATATAAAAGATTCCTTACTACTAATGGAAAAATGTGGGTTTCCTCTCTGATTGTCAAAACTACCAAATGTTTAATCATCCCATAGCTGATGATTAATAAATCAATGTGCTCTAGTAGTGTCGTTAAACAAAACAAACTTTTAGTGGTGTTGTGGCGATTGATAATAATCAAAAGTTCATCTCTGGATGATCGATTATGTAATCCATAATTAATTGTCGTGGAAAATGTCAACTAATTATTCATGCAGTTTAAATTATGAAATACATATGAAAACTGTTTTAAAAAACCCCAGATATAGAATAGATATTAAAGGTGGAAATAAGACGATTTGAATAGATTGGAATAGGAAAATTTGACGGGTCTATCCCAGGAAATACAATATAGTCCTAACAATCCTTTATAACTGATTGTATTATCGAAAGTTGATTGGATGGTGCAAAGTTAGTTCATAATATTATGTCAACTTATTTTTAAAGATTTTCAAGAACCTGTTCAAAGAAGGACTGGATATTCAGAAAGATCGAATCAAAGAGATCCGACAGTATGCCAGGGAAAAGAGAAGAACTGATGCTGAAAAACGCCAGAATGAGATAGACTCGCTTGAAAACTAGTATCCTTTAATATGCTTTTTATAACCTGAAGACAAAATATCAGGGTATTACTATTTGATGTCAACTGGACAAATGACATCAGGATATTACTATTTGAAGTCAACTGGACAAAAGATAAAATGACATTTTTGTCTCACCTTGATGAAGTCAAAAGACTAGATATAGATTTTACTTTTTCGACAGTGACGGTGGTCATCTTTTGCATTTGGCCCAACCGTTAAATTTTTGTACTTACAGGTAGCTCCATTTCTTACAAACTATAAGTCTTACATCAACATCTATGAATTTTCATCTCAGTGCATGTTAAAAATTTCTGTTTTTTTTTTTAATTTAATTTGTTTTTAATTTATTTATTTTTTAAGAACTCAATTAAACTAAACTGTAAGTCCTACATCAATGAAATGTGGTTAAAAGTTGCATCTATGAATGTTCATCTCAAGGCATGTTAAACATTTGTATGTTTTTTAATTTAATTTGTTTTTAATTTATTTATTTTTGAATAACTAGAGAGAAAACACCAAGTTTTCTCCAAGCTATGTTTTATATACTCTTCAAAAGAAGAAACGCAAAACCACATTGTCGTAACATTTGGAGAATTGATTTAATTATTGAATGGTGAGTCCGATAATTACCAAATGTTGCAGGATTGTTCACAATTCACTCTAGTCCATTGTGAGTAAGTGATAGGACACACCACCAAGGTCAAGGTCATCTGGAGTCAATACCGGGTGTGGCCTCCGCGTGTGTTGACAACTGCCTGGCACCGCCTGCCCATTGAAGCAACCAGAGTACGGATGACGTCCCGGGGGATGGTGGCCCACTCGGCCTGCAAGGCTGCTGCCAGCTCGGGCAGGGTCTGGGGTTGTGGTTGTCGCTGTCGGAGGCGTCGGTCCAACTCGTCCCATAGATGCTCAATTGGGTTCAAATCCGGTGATATCGATGGCCAAGGAAGGACATTAACGTTGTTGTTCTGTAGGAAAGCCGTTGTGAGACGTGCTGTGTGAGGCCTGGCGTTGTCATGTTGGAACACTGCGTTGGCGTTGGCCATAACTGGAACGATGTGTGGCCGGAGAATCTGGTCAAAGTAGCCCTGTGCATTCAGGTTGCCCTGCACGTGGACCAGGTCAGTTCTGCCAGTGTGTGAGATGGCTGCCCACACCATGACACTACCCCCGCCGAATCTGTCCACTTCCTGCACGCAGTTTGCCGCATAACGTTCACCACGACACCTATACACGCGACATCTTCCATCATGACGTCGGAGCAGAAATCGGGACTCGTCACTGAACCACACCTGTCTCCATCGCAGTTGAGGCCATTGTCGATGAATCTGGCAACACTGCAGTCGGAGTCGACGGTGTTGTGGTGTTAAGATGACACCTCGAACTGGACGTCTGGCACGAATTCCTACCTCACGTAGGCGGTTCCGTACGGTCTGGTCGGATATCCTGCGCAAACCTGGTATTGCTGCGGCTGTGGAGGTGGCAGTAGTCAATCGTTCCCGAAGGTGGCGTACCCGGATGTAGCGGTCCTGCCCGGGGGTAGTGACCCGTGGTCGACCGGATCTAGGGAGGTCACGTGTTGATCCATGTTGCTGGTAACGGTCCCACAGTCTGGAGATGGTGCTTGGGGACACATGGAATGCCCTGGCAACGGCCGTTCTGGATTCGCCTGCGTCTAGTCGGCCGATGGCATTGTTTCTCTGCGGTTCACTGAGACGTGGCATGTCCTGGATTGTCAACTGTCGGCCAGATACAGAGGCCAGGCAAGCGAACACCCTGCACTTTTATACTGTCGGTGTTCATGTTGCACGTGCAGACAACGCACGTGCAGTGGTGACAAGGTTTGCACGTGGCTGCGTTTTTGCGAATATTCACATTTTGGAACTTTATTGTACAGTAGCTGCGTTTTATCGAATGTAACCGTGGGAATGTGTTTGGGACATGCAATGACCTTATATTCACAAAGCATGAACCGGCAGGAAACATAAAATCGGAGTTATAACCCATTTGTACCCTTTTGCGTTTCTTTTTTTGAAGAGTATATATAACTAAAATATAGTATTTAATTTTTTGGGTATGGAATTCTTTGAAAATGATCCTTAGCCTGATGCAGCTATCGTGATCAGTTTGAAATGCTGGCTGAGAAAGTGGCTCAAGAAAGAAAAGATTTGGTTGTCCGAGACACTGCCCAACAGAAGGTAATATTTTTATTGCTACAAATTACTGTGTGTGCATTTTAAAACCTATGCCTATTAAGATTACTTGTCTGTCCATGGGGATCAGGGGCAGATGTGATGATTTTCTGAAGAAGGGCTGCAATATTTAAATAGAGGACCTGCAGTATTCAGAGGGGTGTAACATTTAAAAAGGATACCTATAGTTTCCAGGGAGAGGTTCAACGTTTAAAAATGGCACCTTCATTATTAAAAGTATACTAACATGCATTACTTAATATATAGTAATATTTCCCAGAAACACCAAGTCGTCCAAGATATTACATGTAATGTCCCCACTCGATACAAATGCGCTCATTGGATTCATCTCATTCCAGCCAGTGCACCACGATTGATATATCAAAGGTTGTGGTATGTACTATCCTGCCTGTGCATATAAAAGATCCCTTGCTACTAATGGAAAAAAATGTAGCAGGTTTTCTCTCTAAAACTACATGTCAAAATTACCAAATGTTTGACACCCAATAGCCGATGTGTTCTAGTGATGTTATTAAACAAAACAAGCTTCATTGGATTCATATTATGCTAAACACTGGATTCTAGCAGTGTATTTATCTGTATAATTTCAATATCTTCTCCAAGGTTTTGGACCAGATGAAACAAGGGTTTGTTTGTTTTCGTTTTTTTCTTTGATGGTTGTTCAGTAAGTGTGATCGGGTGTACAGTTTACATCTTTCTTTTCATCTCTCTTTTTGGATGAGATTAACTCTTTTTAGTTACCTACGGGTCCAGATGGAGGGGACTATAGGTTTTGTCTCCATCCTTCTGTCTGTCTGTCTGTCTATCTGTCTGTTTGTCCCACATATATACTACTCAAAAGAATTTAAGGGTCAGACGATATTTTCGACATTATTTTCTGAATGTCAATTATATTAGCTAGACCATAATTTCACGCATGGTATTGTTCCATTTTGACGAAAGTGGGTCTAAGCAACCCATAAATGAATTAAAATCCACTGTCATTGACACTGTCGACTAGTTCTAATGGTGAAAACATGCTTACATTTGCACGTAAATTAGGGTGAAAGCGAAAGGTCTGCTAAGTGCCCATAACTTGCTTTTTCACAAAGCTCTTCATTTGCACGCTTTGCATGTGTATTCCATGTTCCCAATGCTGAATTTCCGTATAATTGGAGCTTGCGTTCGTGTACGGTGCACACTCCAAATTCGACAATGGTACGACGTCAACTGACTATCGAAGATCGAGGAAGGGCTATTGCTTGGCTTCAGGATGGTAATACGCAAAGAAATGTTGCTCTGAGACTTGGTGTCAGTCAGAGTGTCGTTGGCCGACTGTGGCAACGGTACCAAGCAACGAATTCTGTTCGAAATCGTCCACGTTCGGGAAGACCCCGAAGCACTACAAATAGAGAGGACTGCTACATCACCAATATGGCTCTACGTCAACGCACAACCACTGCACGCCGATTACGTGACAATCTGCGGACTGCGACTGGAACTCGAGTGTCTGATCAAACCATACGCAATCGTCCGAGAGCCAATAATCTACGCTGCCATCGCCAGGCTGTTCGACCACCACTTCTACCACGTCACAGAACGGCCAGACGTCACTGGTGCCCACTTCATCTGCGGTGGCAACGTGTTCAGTGGGGTCGAGTGATGTTCACTGATGAGTCCAGGTTTAGTCTCCAGTTCAACGACGGTCGGATTCGTGTCTACAGACGTCCTGGGGAGCGCTTCGCTGACGTTAACGTTAGACAACGTCACCGGTTCGGTGGTGGCAGCGTCATGGTGTGGGGCGGCATCTCTATCCACCACAGGACCCCCCTCTATGTGGTGGATGGCAATCTGAATGGAATCCGCTATCTGAATGAGATTATCCAGCCGTTGGTTCTCCCAGGCCTTCAGCAGATTGGCGGCGGGGCAGTTCTGCAGGATGACAATGCCAGACCCCACCGCGCCAGGGTGGTAACGGACTTTCTCAGACAACAAGGTATCGCCAGGATGGATTGGCCAGCATATTTGCCTGACTTGGCCCCAATAGAGAACGCCTGGGACGAATTAGGCAGGAGAGTTCGGGATAACCATGCCCCTCCGGCCAACCTTCATGATCTGGGTCAACTTCTTATGGCAGAGTGGCAGGCCATTCCCCAAGAGTTCTTCAGACGTCTGATCAACAGCATGAGGCAACGATGTGTCGAGTGTATTCGCACCAGGGGTGGATTCACACACTATTAAACGAATGTTCTAATGTGTAAAATCCATGTTTGACAACCTTCAACTTTGACAGCATGTCATGTGACTTTCTTGTATACAGTGACGTTTATTTGTGGGTTTTTGTAAATATGGAACAATAAATTAAATTTTTGGTGTAGTTTACATCATCAATCTAATACACTCTGAAACTTATTTGGTTATAAATTTTTGACCCTTAAATTCTTTTGAGTAGTATAGTTTTGCAGACCTTTTTTTCACATTGCCTCAAGTTATTGAGCTAAAATTTTGTATATAGCTTTATCATGTACTGGCAGGGATACAGATAAAAAACAATTATATTGATTTACCCATATTTGACAGAGTTATGGCCTTTGAACTTAAGACATAACATCATGTTTTTGGGCCTGGTGTGGGACATGTATTGCTTTAGCAGTACTCTCCGATGCCATATAACCGTAAATAAAATGTGTTGAGTGCGTCATTAAATAAACCATTTCCTTCCTTCGAATCGCAGGTTCTGGACCAGATGAAGAAGGAACTGCGTAAGAAGATGGAGAAGGAGATTCAGAATTTCCAGGACCAGCTGTTCCGCGATGAGGATGACGCATATTTCAGACAGCTCGATGCAGACAGACTCAAACACGAGCTTCACATGGCCAAATACCAGACCAAGATTTAAGACACACGTTTAGTGTAGCCAGATGATGAAAGTCCAACAGTAGTTGTCTATTGATCTATAACCTAACCTCTTTGTGTGCGCAGTTCCCTATTACAGACTCCATGAGCGAAGGATGTGCGCAGTTTCCTATTTATTACAGACTCCATGAGTGAAGGATAACATAGAAAGGTGTTCACGTGACTGGCAGGGTTAGCTCTGGGTGCGAAGAAACTTTCGGCAAATTATACCTTAAACTTACAAAAATAACAGAAATCCAGTTAATTTCTAGCAAAATATTAATTATTACCTGAAATTATTTATTTCGCCAAAGTGGAATAAAATTCACCAATTGTTTTTAAAATTCACAATTGGCGAATTTGGCAAGTGCTGGAAATGTGTTACTCATGACACAAGAGTAGATTTTAGCTATCATTGGCTTTTGGGACATTTGGACTAGTCCATTGTAATGGGGAAATGCACATAGGTAGAGGTCAGGTGAAGTACGTGTATTCATAAAAATGAAAACAAGGTTTTCTTCATATTTATTATTTCATTCAATGTAACATTTGATCTTGGCAAGGAAGCCAACCAGTATAAAGAGAATTTGTCACGAGTGTCTGCTTGAGATGAAGAAATCCCAACCTCAAAGATGCACAACTGTTGTCTGAAATAAACCTTGGCATGTGTCAAACGAAATATTTCCTTGTTGCCAACAAGTGATTTATTTTACTTGCTACTCAGTTAAAAAAAAGAAGAAATATCATACTAAGCACAAAACTTTTGAATTGATTTGTTGAACAAAGCTTGTGGTACCTCTCATCTCAAAACTTGTATGTGGTTTGCAGCAATGCATTGTTCCCCGGCATGATCAGCTAAGCATTGGTGCCAGCGTATATATTTGTATGTTGATTAATGTTAGGTTAAACATAATTTAAAATTGCACAAACCTTGAGTTAAAATTCTATGGGTTAAAAGGTTTTTCAAAACATTTGATAAAATGTCAGATAAAACTTTGATGAAGTATGATGTAAATCAAGTATTAAAGTTACTAAAATATTTTGTTACACTTTAGTTAGATATTTAGAAGAGCAGAGATAAGGGGTTCCCCTCCCCAAAGACATTTTTAGTATGGTCAAATGGAAGATTTTGTATGTATTATATTTGGTATTTTTACATATTACTTCATACTTTATGAACTGAATGGGTTGTAGAGATATTGTATACTACTAGTCAGAAGAAGTTAAGGGCCACATGGACACTGTGTCTGAGAGGGGTAGCCCATTCACTGTGCCAGTCACTTGGAAACACTCTTACAGTTAAATGGATGACGGAATGGCTCACATGCAGGCATCTTGCTACTTGTCTCGTGGATTTGCTATCATTCAGACATGACAGGGCTCGACTACAGTCCAGAATGCTGTTTACATTTTGGTGGTATAGTTATCCAAAGCCAAATTGCAAAACAATTTATACCCTTCCAACCCTAATCAAACATGAAAAGTGTTAATATAAAAAAAGGAATTTCACGTGCACCATGCAGTTTTCAGGCAGGTGCGCTGCTTAGTACCCTCTCCCCCCCCCCCCAAACAAGAAAGAAAAGAGTTTTAAAAAGTCAAACAACCAAACAAACTACGAGTAAAAGACTCATGTACATGCAATCTGAAATGTTTTATAAAAGTCTGTAACTTACTTTTGATTATCTATCACCGTCTCTGAATATTTTATTATTTTTTTAAAAAGTAAGGTAAAATGTCATACTGGCCCTTAACTTGTTGTGACTAGTATATTTCTTAATTCTTATATTTACAATTATCACATCTTAAGTTTTGATTTCACCCCAAATTATCGAGTTATTCACAGCTATGTCGAAACCATTAAATTATTTTTAATTCTTACCTAAGTGTTGATGTATGCAATTTGTAATTTATTTTTTCACATCTTATCTAAATTCTTTGTAAAGTAAACAATAATATTTTAAATACAAATTTAATGTATACATGTATTATAGTTATGTTGTAAAAACTATACCATGTATGGTAACATATATACACATTTATTTATATATGCCATTTTTCATTTGTGTTAATCTGTGATAGCTTGTGATGTACATATTTAATCCGTCCAATGCTGATATTATTCGATGAATAAATTTATTTATTTTACATAAACTAGTGAAACCCCTTAAAGTGGACACCCATGGGAAAAAAAAGACTGGTTTTAAGGGATAAAACGTTTAGAGAGATTTTGTCCTATGATATATAAAAAGGGACTGGGAAAACATCCGGTTTTGATGGAAATCTGGTTTACTGAGGGTCCAGATTTGAGAGGTTTCTCTATGAATTTTGTAAAAATGTTTCTATGCAAGTAAGCATTATTACTATTGATTTTGTTTAGTTTAACTTTCCAGGTGTATTGTAACACCTGGAAATCATTTTTTGAATACAATAATGTTTCAGAGAGTGTCTGAGCAATGGGAGATTGTATGATCGGGTAACCAGTACAGCCAATATGTTTTGAACATTCCAGATAGTACACCACATATGGTGAACATAAATAACCATATGACTGCATTGAAGTGCCTGTAAATAAGTCATTTACTCTCAGAAAAATAAAATATAATAAGGCAGCATCTATTTTTTCTCTCTCTCCATCTCTTTCTTGCTCTTTCTCTCCCTCTCTCTCTCTCTCTCTCTCTCTCATACTCCAGATTCTCTGTTGACACCAAATTTCTGATGAATTGGTAGAAAAATACAGGCATGTCACTAACATAGGCGTACAGTGTTTATTAGTGCTAGGAACATCTTGTTTTCATCAGAAAGATTATCTCATGGTATGTAATCTTCAATTTCACCATATTGGTGGAAGTGCTAATTTCCATACCCAGTCTTCAGTGCCTGTGATCATTAACTATTATTTTTCTTTCTTTAGATCAATCTTTAATTTTATAGATATAATTCACAAATCTAGAACTGTTTTGAGGACTCGTGAAAATCGGTCTCTCTCTCTCTCTCTCTCTCTCTCTCTCTCTCTCTCTTCTGTTTTCAATAAAAGACTTCTATTTAACATTAATTAATTATTTGAACCAACAAAAAATATTAACTTGCAAAAACAGATGTTTGAAACACAATAATGGATCCACTTAAATTGTTCATCTCTCATTGTCAACAGTTTTGTACTATTAGGCATCAATAATAAAATTTATATTGTACTAGTTGTATTGTTATTTTTGAACCCATCACGTTTAAATACAGGCCTCGTACAACTAGGTGAAGTGATGCACAACTTTGTTTTGATCAGAATGTAGTCCTTCAACCAGTGCCAGATTTATTAGGGGCAAAGGAGGCAATTTCCACAGGCCCTCAGACCAAGGACTTCCTTTACAAAAAAACTGGCCTCAGTGGCGTCGTGGTTAGGCCATCGGTCTACAGGCTGGTAGGTACTGGGTTCGGATCCCAGTCGAGGCATGGGATTTTTAATCCAAATACCGACTCCAAACCCTGAGTGAGTGCTCCTCAAGGCTCAATGGGTAGGTGTAAACCACTTGAACCGAACAGTGATCCATAACTGGTTCAACAAAGCCATGGTTTGTGCTATCCTGCCTGTGGGATGCGCAAATAAAAGATCCCTTGCTGCCTGTCGTAAAAAAGTAGCCTATGTGGCGACAGCGGGTTTCCTCTAAAAAAACCAGTGTCAGAATGACCATATGTTTGACATCCAATAGTCGATAAGATAAAAAAAATCAATGTGCTCTAGTGGCGTCGTCAAATAAAACAAACTTCTTCCTTTACAAAAAATGTAATAATTGTAAAATTAGTTAATTTTTTTTATTTGTTATGCAATTTAATTTCTGTGATGAGGTCCCCCCGAACCTGAAGTGCCTCAGGCCCCCCCCCCCCCCCCCCAAGGTATAAATCCGGCCCTGTCTTCAACTCTGATGCGATATAACTGAAATTTAAAATGTGTCAAGTACATTGTTAAATAAAACATTCCATGTTTCCTTTGTTTTGGCCAACTTTGTCCTGTCGGGGGGCAAGATTTAGCTCCGTCAGTTGAGGTGCTTGTGTTGCAGGATCGAACCACCTCTGTGGATCCATTCAACAATTTTTTTCTCCTCGTTCCAACCAGTGCACCACAACTTGTCAAAGGCTGTAGTATGTGCTTTCCTGTCTGTGGGAAAGTGCATATAAAAGATCCCTTGCCATTAAGAAAAATGTAGCAGGTTTCCTCTGATGACTACGAGTTAGAATTACCAAATGTTTGACATCCAACAGCTGATGATTAGTTAATCAATGTGCTCTAGTGTTGTCGTTAAGCAAAACAAACAAATTGTCCTGTCATTGTCTCAATAGTCGAAGCCATGTCACCTTATAAAATAGTAAGGGCCAGTTTCTATTTTCTGCATTTTAATTTATTATATATCTGTACCACATTCTTCTCTATACTGTAATCCTAGTTTATGAGAATAACATTCATTGTCATTGTCATTCGTTGTCGTAGTTGCAGATGAATGGCGAAGAACTTAAAGTTAGGTGTGAACACTTCATAGACAAGTGCTAATTATCTTTAAAGAGCCAGCACAAAAACAATACATGTGACAAAATCAGAGATAAGCCTAGCCCAGACTGCACCATTGTCTCCTGGCTGTGTATGATCAAGTGATGATATAGCATGAATGAATGAATGAATGTTTAACGACACCCCAGCACAAAAATACACATTGGCTATTGGGTGTCACAAATGGTAAGTATATGAAAATATTTATGTAGAACCACAGTGTAATGAAAATTGTGTTTGGGTATATATACCATGCTGAATGGAATATTTAATGACAACTCCACACTCTGGGATCTTTTATGTGCACCATCCCACAGAAAGGATAGTACATACCACGGCCTTTGGTCCACCATGCGGCCTTTAAGAGGCCACATTTATATTCTCCCTAATCATCTGAATTAGTATAAACTGACCTGTATTGAGCATCCACCTGTATTAAAAGACCACATTTTGATACTCCCTATGATGGCTGCTTAACACAGGTTTGACTAATGCTAAATCTTGAGGAATTAAAAAAAAACGACCACATGAACATCAATATACATATAGTTTATTTCCAAGTATTTGTCTAAGCAAAAATATAACCTTGAAAATGTCCGTATGATGTCAAATAAACAAACTGCTTTGCAAGCAAAAGCTGGCCTCTTGGAACATAGACTTAGTGAATTCATATCCCGCCATTATGTCAGAGGTCTGGGACTCTAAAAATACTGCCATTTCCCAAGAACTGCATCCTTGATGGCATCAACATATTGAGCTGGAACCCAGTACACCCAATATCGGGAAGCTTCTGTTGGTCCTAACTGGATACCCTGAAAGAAAACAAAGAAATATTTGTTTAAAAGTTGCAGACCTGGGTCCTAATTCACAAAGGTCTCTTAGGCTCTGCTAGACAACAAAGCATCCTCTTTGCAAGTCTTTTAGCATTGCACTGCGAGATCGCAAAGTTGCGAGAGTTTAGTGAATTAGGCCCAAGTTAGCCAGTTCCTTTTTTTGTCAGCAACAAGTTGTCTTTTATGTTAACTTTACTACAAACAGAACAGCACATACCATATCATTTGATAAATCAATTTTGGAGCATTTATTAAAACTAAGACTATGTAAATTACATAAGCTCTGCACATTTATACCATATCTCAAATGAAAGTATTTAACAAATCAAATATAAAAAGTAAAAAGGGGCACTACAAAACGTAAGGTTTGTTATAAAAAAAATTGTTATAGGAAATTTAAACCCTACCCTCTCCAATTTCAATGAAATTTGGTATATAAGGTTATTTTGGCCAAAAAACCTGAAATTCTAAGTTTCAGCTTAATCGGACCAACAGTTTCCGAGTTATGGCCATTTTGTTTTTAAAAATTTTGTCAAAAAAGGGCGTGGCCGCCCTTTTTTAAATTGCCATATCTCAGCAACCAATGGTCCAATTTTGACAAATGAGGTATCATTGGAAAGGGGGAATTACAAGGAATCCAAATCTGGCATTATTCCTGACACTTGGGTTACTTTTGGGCTGATGACCGTTTGACCTATATTTTGACCTTGAAATTTACCTTGTGGGACACGTGACTTTGAGATGACCTTTGATTAAAATTATAGCCCAACATGTTATCTACAACATATAAAAAAATGTTTCATTAGTCAGCAATTTCAGATTGAAATATGTATGATACCTCATTTGTCAAAATTGGACCATTGGTTGCTGAGTTATGGCAATTTAAAAATGGGTGGCCATGCCCTTTTTTGACAAAATTTAAAAAAAGGAACGGCCATAACTCGGAAACTGTTGGTCCGATTAAGCTAAAACTTGGAATTTCAGTTTTTTTGGCCAAAATAACCTTATATACCAAATTTCATTGAAATTGGAGAGGGTAGGTTTTAACCCATTGGGTGATCTGACATGGAATGACCCGAAAACCAACTACAAGGAACCTACATTTAAAAGAGTAATCCTAATGCTAATCATGTAATAAAAAAACATTAATGAAAATAATATGTAGTAGAATATTTATCGATTTGATGTGAAATGATTTGATGTGAAAATGATTTGATGTAAAAACTAAAATTACAAAGAAATGTATTTCATATGTAAAAATTACAAAGAAATGTACTATAGTAATCTAAAGCAATCTAATCTTTTAACACTTGATATTATGGCATTCTGTTGAAAATATTGATTGTTTTCAAACATGAAGTCACTGGCAGTACAATGTTGGAGTTATCTCCCCATTTTTGGAAACCAACCAGCATTAAAAAGAAAATCACATCACTAACATAAACTGAAAACTCACCAGTATATGATGCTCTTCATGGCCGTCTAGAGGTTCACTCACAACTGTCTTAATGGAATTCATCGGTAATTTATCTGTTCTGTCTGAAATAACAAAAGCCTCATCAACAACTATTTTAAGTCTAATTTCAACAACTATTTTAAGAAGGAAGGACGTAATATTTTACTTAGCGACGCACTCAACATGTTTTAATTAATATGGCATCGGATATGGTTAACAACTATTTTAAGTCTAATTTCAACAACTATTTTAAGTCTAATTTCAACAACTATTTTAAGAAGGAAGGACGTAATCTTTTACTTAGCGACGCACTCAACATGTTTTAATTAATATGGCATCGGATATGGTTAACTATTTTAAGTCTAATTTCAACAACTATTTTAAGTCTAATTTCAACAACTATTTTAAGAAGGAAGGACGTAATCTTTTACTTAGCGATGCACTCAACATGTTTTAATTAATATGGCATCGGATATGGTTAACAACTATTTTAAGTCTAATTTCAACAACTATTTTAAGAAGGAAGGACGTAATCTTTTACTTAGCGATGCACTCAACATGTTTTAATTAATATGGCATCGGATATGGTTAACAACTATTTTAAGTCTAATTTCAACAACTATTTTAAGAAGGAAGGACGTAATCTTTTACTTAGCGATGCACTCAACATGTTTTAATTAATATGTATAATAAAACTGTAGTGGGTTTTCTCTGATGACTACAAGTCATAATTACCAAATACTCGACATCCAATAACCGATGATTAATTAATTAATGTCTATAACTATTTGTAGTGAGGGTATTATTAAACTTTTCATAGTGTGATATATTGTGATATTGGAATCTGAACTGATACATACCATAATATATTGCGAAGACCAAATTTAATGTTTTTTATTTAACGATACTACTCATGGGCTACTCTTTTTGATTAGCAGCAATGGATCTTTTATATGCACCGTCCCATTGGGTCCCGTGGCAGTACGGAACTCCCTCTTAATCTCCGGTGCAGTGACGAACCTGTTCCTGAGAGCAACAATCCGTATCAGCCGATCTTGTCTGACAGTTGTCTGTTTGGGTCATCCCCTTCCTCTCCTCATTGTAACGTTACCAGTCTGGCGGTGTAACGTTACAAGCCGGGAAATCACGCTTTTTGATTTTCGAAACAATCGAGCCACCTGATTCTGGGACTGTCCCGCCTGCACCATCCCAATTGCTTGCCATTTTTGTTCCTCTGTCAGGTATTGTCGTGGAGGCATTTTTACTGCAATGAGGAGTGCTGGCTATCGTGTCCAATTTATACTCTACAATGCACGTGCAATGCATGATTCTGCTGAACCATGAAGGGTAAGGAACGCTGCATCTGTGTGGGACAACACTTATGGCCAATGGACCTGGGTTCGGATTTGGCTGGGTCAAGTGTAACATGGTCCTTTCAGATGCAAAATATACATATAGGGGTTCCTTTATTTTTTGTGCCACGTATATCAACTTACACCAGTTTACATAAAACCTTCAAGGCATATATTATTGTAATTTATGAATCTAATGTTTTATTTTATATGTTAATGTAAACATCCAAACATATTTTTGAATTTCTCTCCCAGTGACACAACACAACCAATATGACTACCCAAACTATAAAGCTGACAGATGGCCTATACTTAGCTATACTCTGTTTCATAATTATCATTTTCCTATATGGTTAATGAAAACACTATTTGTGCTCATTTACACAGTTAATAACAGACAACTTTTGTTGAATAATGATAATAAATTTTGACATTGTTTTGTTTTTTAAATATTGTCATTGTGTGTTATCCAAACCAAGGAGCATGGAACACCATTTATATTTATCTTATTTACATAATCTAAATTAACCTGAAACAAAGTATAATAGGAAGTGTTTGTTGTCTAAAACTTAAGAAAAGTCAGTGATGTAAATGAAAGGCTGAATCTATTTATCTGCAGTCTTTCAAACGGATGTTCCACCATGTTTTGAAGTATGTTATATTAATAAGCATTTTAACAATTAATCATTTGTCTTACCTTTGGTTCCTATCCACAACTGATCTAATTCCAGTTTAAAAGTGAGTCGCACTTTTCCTCCAGCCTTGTTGTACATGCCATGGATGGGGAATGATGGGAGGGGTTCCTTGGCTTTCTTACCAGGCATCAAGTCATCGGGCTTCCCATATTTTTCTAAAACCTTCTTATGTTGCTGCAAGGAAACAAGATTGTCAGTAAAGAAACAATAATAATCTGAGTTAAAAATAACAAGAAATGAGATCATTTTGTGCACTATTTGTTGTAGAACAAAATTTCATCAGTAGCTATTACAGGTTAACACATTGTTTTGTGATTGAGAAACATTTTTAAAATAATAAGTCCAAAATGGACTGCATGTTTTCCCCATCCATTTTTATATACAGACAAGATCAAATACTTTTTATCACTAGCTGGAATGGGAAAATAAATTTAATGATATTACGCAGATGCCATACAGTTTTCTCAGTCTTGCATCAAAAATGCACCTGAAACACACAACTTAAAATTAAAACTCAAACACTTCTCTGGACTTCAACCCCCCCAAAAAAAAAAAAAAGATCAAGACACACAAAGTACAACAATTTTTTTTTTTTTTTCAGTTACTGATAAAGGTAACAAATACTCAACATGCAGCTTAAATCTATCTACAAACTGACAGCTCTAGTACAACACTAGACTAGATCTACATTACCATTATTTCTCAGAGGTATGGGGGGGGGTTTTAAAAAATGAAAAATGCATTTTATGGTATTAGAAACACCAGAATGGCAAGAAACACTTCAGATGTAACGGAAGGGTACCGATAATCACAACAATAAAATCTAGCTGATGTTTGATTTCAATTAATAAAACAGCTCTAATAGTGACAAATATGCCGTTGTGTTTAAAAACTAGAGTCTGTCACTTTAAACTGTAACGGTAACACATTCTTAACAACCAGCTTAAATCTATCTCCAAACTAAATGCTTTAATACAATACCTTCTGTTTACACAACATCTCTTAGTACAATACTTCTGTTTACACAACATCTCTTAGTAAAATACCTTCTGTTTACACATCTCTTAGTAAAATACCTTCTGTTTACACAACATCTCTGAGTACAATACCTTCTGTTTACACAACATCTCTTAGTACAATACCTTCTGTTTACACAACATCTCTTAGTACAATACCTTCTGTTTACACGACATCTCTTAGTAAAATACCTTCTGTTTACACAACATCTCTTAGTACAATACCTTCTGTTTACACTACATCTCTTAGTAAAATACCTTCTGTTTACACAACATCTCTTAGTACAATACCTTCTGTTTACACGGCATCTCTTAGTAAAATACCTTCTGTTTACACAACATCTCTTAGTACAATACCTTCTGTTTACACAACATCTCTTAGTAAAATACCTTCTGTTTACACAACATCTCTTAGTACAATACTTCTGTTTACACAACATCTCTTAGTAAAATACCTTCTGTTTACACATCTCTTAGTAAAATACCTTCTGTTTACACAACATCTCTTAGTACAATACCTTCTGTTTACACAACATCTCTTAGTACAATACCTTCTGTTTACACAACATCTCTTAGTACAATACCTTCTGTTTACACGACATCTCTTAGTAAAATACCTTCTGTTTACACAACATCTCTTAGTGCAATACCTTCTGTTTACACAACATCTCTTAGTGCAATAACGTATGTTTATACAACTTTAGTACAATACCTTCTGTTTACATAACATCTCTTAG